>NW_007577845.1:704461-706941 GCF_000690725.1 Stegastes partitus | reverse complement strand
TGTTAATCAGCTAGCGTTAGCTAAGCTAGCTGGTTGCTAGCTGTAGCATCATGCTAGGTGTACAAACACAAGAGTGAAATCGATCTCCTTCCTAACTTCCTGCAACAATACAAACATATTTCTCAAAATGGTGAATTTTATCACCTGTTAGCCTCTAACCTGGACTTTAACCGACTCAGGATGATGTGTTTAGCTTTATGCCGTCATTTGTGTGACTTTTATCAGACTGAGGTCCTGGTGGAGCAGCAGCAGCTACCACTGGCTAATCGGTTAATCCAGTAAATCAATCGATTAATTTAAACACAGCTGCACTGTGACGCAGAGACGAAGCCTTCAGTCTATCTGTAGCATGATTCTGGAAAACTGAGAAAACAACACGTTTGTGGTTTCCAGTTACTCCCAGTTCCTCATTTTGCTTCCTTTTATGATTTGTACCGATGACCTACGTCTGTCGCAACATGTGTTCAACAGGACACGTCGACCTGTAACGCCTTCATTCATTCAGCTGCTCGTTCATCTTTTATCGAGTCAAACCCAGAAAACCAACCAACCAGCCGACCGGGCTGTTGGCCGCGTTGAAAATCAGACGTGCATTTAAACATCAGGCTCTTGTGGGAATAAAACCTGACGTGTTAATTATAGAAAACCTGCTGAACCACCGCGTCACGTGAAGGGAAAACACCTCTCTGGTGTTTGGTGCACAAACACGACAGGAACAAAACGAGTTCCTAAAAACATCACAACAGGCAGCTTAATGTGTTAATATCCTGTTTTTAACAGCTTTGTGTGTTAATATCCAGGTTTTATTCACGCACAGAGGTGTCAGAAACCAAGATGTGAGCACGTTCACTAAAGCTTCAAAATAATAAAAGTATAAAAGTTCCAAGTTATAAAGTTTTTTTAATAAGTTTCCTAATAAGATGCACACCAGCAGATACAGTCGTCCTCAGATCTATTCATCTCTTCCCATTAAAGAAAAGGGAAAATTCACAACAGTCACTCAAATAACCAGAAACGGAAAAAAGTAATAATAAATAAAAATTTGCTAAATTATAATTTAGTGAAATAAGACGTTGCTTTTGAATTGTGGTTGAAAAGAATAATTTAAAAAATAAAATTGTCCTGGACCAATGAGAGGCCTTTGCTGATGAGCAGTGGTCCAGAACACCTGTCAACAGGTGCACAAGTCTGACTGAGAGTTACAGGAAACACCTGATGGCAGTGATTGGCTCACAGGGTTGTTCAGCTACATGTTAGTTCACAGGTCTCATCAGGCTGTTTTTGTTTTTGTTTTTTTTAATATTTGTGTTGAACCAATTCAAAAGCAACGTCATGATGTTCATTACATTTTTATTTATTACTACTTTTGTCATTATCAACCTTTTTCATCTGGTTTTTCCTTCTTTAATGGGAGGTCTGGATAAATCTGAGGACGACTGTACGTCATTCATGACTGGAAACTTCATGTCAACACTTGAGATTACCAGTTTGGCTTTTATAAAAAAAAATCCCGTCCCAGCTCCTGAATATTGGGGATTTTTTTTATTCTTTTCTTTGTTTTATGGTAAAAGCTGAGGGAGGGATGAGAACATGCTTTCAATAAGAAAAACTCAGGTGGATTCAACAAAACAATAACGACTAAAGCTAAAGGCTGAGTGAAGCTGCATCCTGCATCAGCGTCTCCAGAGGAACGCTCAGACTCACCGAGGTAGAACATGAGGGTCGTCGTGACGAAGGACATGAAGTACATCCCCGACGCGAACGACATCATCCCGATGAGGATCAGCATGACGTCGCTGACGCAGCGACGGAACACGATGACGCCGAGGAAGCTGGTGAGGAAAATCGCACAGCCGGCGGCGTTCCCATAACCCACCTGGATGGAGGGACGGACAACAGAGAAAACCAGAGACCAAGAGAGAGACAGGAAGTAGAAGAAAGAATCAGACAGAAAGTGAAACGAGTTAAAACCACAAGAGCACCAGACAAACAGGAGAGCAGCATGAAATGTGAAACTAAATCAGTTTCACTAATAAATAAACATAAAGACGAACCACACATAGACGTCTGAGCATAAAAACTCACATTTAACTGAACAATCACTCTGCTGTTCATCACTAACATTTAGATGCCAATAATTTAAATCTACGTGAGAACTGAGCAGTGAAACCATCTCCATCTGCATCTAAACCACAAACCCCTGCAGCAGCAGACTGGTACCTGAGCTGCGGTCCAGCTGAGCGGTGCTTTCAGCACGAAGGCGCCCAGAATCTCTACGGCGCCGCCAACCGCAAAGTCGTAGAGGAAGGCGGCCACGAAGAGCAGCACCACGGTCACCTTGTCGACCGGAGCAGGAGGCTCAGCAGCAGGCGGGCTGTCGGAGGTGGAGGTCAGGAGGTGGCAGTTCTCCTCCGGATCCTCACTTTGGACCTGTTTCACCTGTGATTCAGACGGACTCACATTTAACATCTGCACACTGA
>NW_007577845.1:677656-703057 GCF_000690725.1 Stegastes partitus | reverse complement strand
TGTAGACATATAGAGGTAATAAATAAAAATACTGTATGTAGAAATACAGAGAAAGTAAAAAATAAAATGTAGAAATACAGGAATAATAAATGAAAGTATATAGAAAGATATAGATTATTTTTTATTTTTTTAAATGTAGAACTACAGGAATAATAAATGAAAATATGTAGAAATATGGCAGAAATACAGAGATATTAAATAAGAAATGTAGAAGAAATACTGAAAACATAAATGTTGATAAATAAATAAAATATGCAGACATGTGTGGTTCAAATAATATAAAAATACAGCCTCAAAACTAAACAGCTGATGCATGAAAAAATAGAAATAATAATAATAAATATTTTTTTATTAAATAATTATTAACTATTTGTAATTAATTATTGTTATTAATTATTATTTGCTTATATCTGTTTATTCATACATTTATTTATTTATTTATGTTTTTATTTTATTTACTTTTTTTTTTTTTTTACATAAATCATTTTTAGTTCTCCAAAAACAAACAAACAAAAAAAAACATTATTTTTAAAGTACTTTACAACTAAGCTGACTTTGTTGCTCACTTTTTTCTTTTTCTTTTTTTTTAAATTTAAGACCAGAACCGGACCCGGACAGACCCACCTTGGACCGGTCCTCCGCGGTGGAGCCAAGCGACGCCAGAGTCATCACGCCGGGCCAGTAGGCGCCGAACCCTCCGGACAGCCCGAACACGACCGCCGCCCCGAACATCACCTCCAGCGGGAGCCGGAAGACGAGCAGCAGCAGCAGCGCGATCCTGGACAGCAGGTAGCCGCTCAGAGGCACCGCCAGCGCGGCTCTCCTCCAGCCGCGGTCGCTGAGCCGCGCCAGCAGCAGCGCCGGCAGGATGGGGACGAAGCGGATGATGAGGTTGTAGGTCATGTAGAAGTCGGTGAAGGCTTTCTGCTGGCTCTCCTCCCGGGACCGGTCCGGGTAGCTGGCGTTGGCGCCCCGGTCCTTGACCACCATGGACAGCGCGGTGTCGAACAAGGAGCTGCCCAGCTGCTCCAGCACGATCAGCGGCTCCACCTGCCGGAGAACCACCGAGGCGGAGTGGAGGAGGGTCGGCAGCGCCATGAGGAGACGTCCCGTCAGAGTGAGACTGGACCGGAGGGAGGTGAGGAGCTGCAGGTGGGTCTGGACCTGCTCGGTATCGGTGTAAATAACTGAGCCCGGGTTAAAGCAGGCCGAGCTGCCACTCCCACTTCCTCCTCCTCCCACTGCCACAGCGAGGCGTGGGCTCAGAGCGGGACTTTCACATTTACACCATCATCAGGCTTCACTTTTATTTATTTAAATCCTAAACAAACCACCTCCTCATTACTTTAACACGAATAAAACCTCTGAGCTGGGATGTGAAACAGAAAGTAGAACTGCTGCGGTTAGAAATCAGCCCAAACCACATCTTTATTATTTATATGTGTGAACAGTGAACACTTGTTGACTTTCTGGGTTCAGTTTAAAGCCATGAGCCCCACACAGGTCAGCTGATCCACCTGAGCTGGTGTTCAGCTTCATTTCTGTTATACTTTAAATTAAATTATTTGTATTTTGTCTGTAAAATGAGAAAAGTCTGACTGCTGCTGTCTGTAGCTCAGCAGACAGAAGTGTGATTCTTACTGAAGCCTGGTTTCAGTTCTGACAGTTAATACCAGCAGTATAAGACAACACCTGTACTGAGCTGTAAATAAAGTTAACAGGTGTCTAAGTCTAACCATCCTCCTGTAACGTATCAGACACAATCTAAACGATAACGAGGCCTAAATGGAAACCACAGCAGTGTCTCCAGAGTTATAACAGATGGAGCTCTGAGCAGGAAGATGATCCACTGAGGTGAAGGATTCCTGGTTTAACACCTAAAAGCTCATCTTTGTGTATTAAAGCTACGTATTTACGTTTGTTTTTAATGACAACAATCCCGTCCTGCCTTCAGACAGCTGACATGTGACTCCACACCACTGCTTTCTCCACACATCTGGCCTTGATCGCTGCAGCTGGAGCACACCAGCTCACCTCCTCCTCAAACACAGTGAAACTCCTCTGCAAGTTGTAATATTAAAGTCATTCACTGTCGTTGATACGCTGCAGTTTCATGGTGGAAATAACAACAATAATAATAATAATAATACATGTTTTATTTTGCACTTTTTAAGAAACTCACTTCACACAAAAAAAGTTCAGCTGCAGTATTAACTGCTCATCTTGCTCTTGATGTCTTTAAGCATAAAAATCAACAAACAAACAAGATAAAAAAAAAACAAACAGATTTTACCATGACATGAAATATTCAACAGGTGTTCCTGATATTAGAGAAGCTGCAACAAGTTTTGGTTCACCTAACGAGAGCGACTATATTTATTTTATTGTCTGATTTTTGAGGAAATATGTTGCTAGAGATGGTTTAAGAGAGAAAAAGTAACTGTGCTGACAAACTGTGGAGCTGATTACAGTTCAGTGTTTGATCTTCATTTATTTTTGCATCTTGATTGAGGTGCTGCAGGTGGATCAGTGGTTAGCACCGTTGCCTCACAGCTAGAAGGTCGCCGGTGAGGATCTTTCTGTGTGGAGTCTCCATGTTCTCCCCGTGCAGCGTGGGTTCTCTCCGGGTTCTCTGGCTTCCTCCCACAGTCCAGAAACATGCTGAGGTTAATTGGTGATTGTAAATTGTCCGTAGGTGTGAATGTGAGTGTGCTTGGTTGTCTGTCTCTAAGTGTAGCCCTGTGATAGACTGGTTACCTGTCCAGGTGAACCTGCCTTCACCCTGAGTCAGCTGGGATAGGCTCCGCCCCCCATGACCCTGGTGAGGATGAAGGTGTAGAGATGATGGATGGATGTTGCGAGTTTCTGCTGCCTGTCAGATGAAGGTGAATCTTTTACACTAAGCTGCTCTGAAATGAAAACCTTATGGACACAAACACAAACCACCAGTTGTGTTTTGATAGCTTTAAAAATGAAGCACTCAGAAACCCCCCACATGTACAGGTTTTGTTTTTAATGAGAAAATATTCATAATATGTATAGTAGGTGTATAACTGTGAGCCGTACATGTGCTATAAAATAACAGAGTATGAGCATACAAGTGGTTAACATAGGAACAGAGGTTATACTGTTTATCAGAAGGCTCGGGCGCCACAAAAACAAGCTACCAGCATTTAAAATGATAAATAAAATCATCTCTGCACCATGAATTCAAACATCAAAAGCATAATAATTATAATAAATCACACAATTCAACAACTCCTCTGCATGACTGTTGTTTCAGAAAAGGGTGTGTTTCAGGAGAACTCTGAATGGTTTGGGGGCTTCGCTTTTTGTCCCCTCTGGAGCAGAAAAATGAGTGACGAAGCCTTCAGGTGTGATGGATAAGGTTCACGGATGCTCAGCAGGCATCCACAATAAGCCACAGTACAACTACCACCATCTGTGTGTCAGAACAAGGCCAGCGGCGTCATCCTGACAGGACAACAAGTGCTTTAATACAATCCTACCGTCCAGAAGTGAACCTCCTTCTTGTTCCTGTTTGTGAAGCCGACCGATTCGTCCGTTCACTCTTTAATTAATCTCACATCAGCGACACTGTACCTCGAATCAAACACAAAAACAATCCAGTCTCCTAAAATGGGACGTCAGTCTGTTAAATACTTTTTGTTTTTTAATTTATATATATTACTAAATGTGTATAAAAAACAAGAACAAGGAGGATTCTCTGGAACCAACGTGTGGGTTTTTAGTGTCGGGGAACAGAAACACGACGGAGGCACGAGTCCTTGGTTCTCACTTGTGGTCGAGGCCGGTACTGGTACCGTAACCTGTCCCGGACAAACAGAGCAGAGCCGGTACCGTGAAGGGTTCTCGTGTGTCCTGCTGTTCGTTATATGTTGTGCAAATTGACCTCATTAGTGTATCAGGCGTTGAGCTGAGGGTTGGACTGTTGGGAGCAGACGAAGGGACGAGTGCCTTTGCTGAAGGACACTTGGACAGGACACACGAGCAGACGTTCTGATCCAAACTCTGACCTTTGGTTTACAGGAATTTCTTTCCTCCTAACATCCCAATACAAAAAAAGAAGAATCTCACAGGCTTGGATAAAGGAGCTCATGAAGACAATCGTTCTGCTACGTCTGAAGTGGTTCAGAGCTGCTGCTGCTTCAGCCGCTTTGACACGTTTCTACTTGTGACTGTGCTTCAGCGTGTTTTCTGTTTTAGTCGTGAAGCTTAATCTCGTTTTCTGCACCCGAACAGGCCACGGCATCATTTCAGGAAAAAAAAAAACAATCACATCATCTTGCAAAAATGAAAACTCACAAAACATTTAGTAAAAAACATCGACTGCTGAGCCTGTAAGTCACCACCAGAGGATGAACAGCATCCTCTGACGGTCAGCCTCCTTCCTCTGGCTGCTCGCTGTGTGCTTGTCTCAGGCTAGAAAAGGAGTGTAAATCCATGCACACCATCTTCTTAAATAGACTGAAGAGCTTCTCCCTAAATAACAACATCCTGTTTTGGTATAACAACGTTTTTATAAAAAGCTTTTTTTTACATTTTTTTTTCTTTACTATTTTTCATCAAACTTTATCCTCAGCTAGCAAAGTATAGTAGCTACACGGCAGATCTTCATACATCAAATACACAGCCCTACCTCGGTATAATACATGGAACGACTGCTTACATCAGAAAGCAACAAAGCCACGGCGCAGACGGAGGTGATGTGTGGGATATAAAAGCCCTGACCCAGCCCTTTAATTAACTCACACGCTGGCTGGAACGGCGCAAACGTGACCAGCAGTTAGTTCCTCTCTCTGTTTGCACGGTAGCGGACGAAAACAAGTCGCTGGAGAGCAGTGATTATAGACAAACTGTGCGGCTGCTTATGTTCTCTAAGGTCTACTGAAACTGCAGTGATACAGGATAGGAGAGGATAGAATACATCGTACAACAACTACTGACGGTCGAAGGCAAAGTTAGTTCTGCAAATTTCCTCGATTCAAAGGATGCTGACCCTCGAGTCGGCACTTAAGATTTAATACGGATGCTTGAAAGGAATGCAAAAGCTTCCACCGACATGCTCTGTTATATCTGCACTGCACCGGGGTAAACGCTGCTCCGGCTGGGGGGGAAGCGTTTCGGTTCAGCTCCTGGAAATCGTTTCTGCAGCATCATCACATCCAGGAAACAACAGAACAGAACCGGTGTGTGTTAGTGTGTGTTTTGGCCGCTCTCCGTCTCCTTTCTGTCAGTCTGAAGTCTTCTTTATGCCACGTTTTGCACCTGCTTGCCTTTTGCATCTTGTTGGTAGTTCAAAGCTTCCTCACACATTCTGAGGATGACCTACCAGCACACACCCACCACCCACCACCACCCAGTCCCAGGCAGCCCAGACGTCAGGAATAAAACTGCAGATAGGTGAAGAGTCCTATGAATACTTCATTCAGCGTCTACCAGCTACTTAAAACATTTTATCCCAAACAAACTTCGCTCTCAAACCACCGTCAAACTCTTCCAAAGTGTCTCTCGCTTCCCTCGTCTCTGAACTCACCTCCACACTTCAGGTATCTCTCTCATGTATGAACGTACTGTTACACCTTCAGGTCCCAAAGCCGGATGCGTCTCTTCGATGAGCCCCGTTGGTTCAAGCCAGCGGCTCGTGTGAGCATCAGGATACTATTAGTGAAATAAATACTGTTTTCCTTCTGTCCTTCCTCCTCCTGTTTCCATTTCTCCTTCAGTCTCTTCCTCCTCCTCCTCCTCCTCCTCATGCTTAACTGTCTCTGTAAGGAGGGCTGCTTACTCCTCCTCCTCCTCCTCTTCCTCCTCCTCTTCTTCCTCTTCTTCCTCCTCCTCTCCGTCCTCGTTGGCGTAGATACCGGCTTCCCACTTCAGCGCCATGTCGCTTTTCCTCCTGGTTACGCGAGTGGCCTCCAGAACCTGACGAGCACAGAGCAGCCGGTCAGATGACAGCGTAGCGGCTATGAAACATGCTTCTATCGAGGTTTAGAGGAACACAGTCACAACAAACACGGTGGCTTCAGTAACGGCATGCAGTGGACGTCAAACACTGGAGGAGCGTCTACAGGCGTTAACGTGTACCGGTCCATAGACCACCAGGATGAGGCGCACCAGCAGTGTTTGACCAGAACAACACGTTACTCCATTTCAGGGAAGGTTTCATGCTGCAGCATCATATTCAACAACTCCTATCGCTGTTTCTCTCACATGCCCAGATACACAATCACACACCTACAAACACACAAACACATCTTTGACTCCTGTGTGGTCAGAAAACCAGGGAGCTGAAGCAGGGAGTGAGGATGAGCCGTCTTCTAGACCTGATCGCAGTAATGATCATGATAGAAAATGAGAGCTAATAAATGATTTTCTCAAAGCTGAGCTCAGTTATATGGTTGGAAGTAGAAGCTATCTAGCTACCTGCGTGATAGCACATACACCTGAAAAGCAGATTTTCTAGTCAAATACCACATCTTATAACACTTTAATACGTCCTTTAATGAAGAAATGTGAACATTAGATAGTTCCATGTATCTGTTTGGTTAAAAACATCCTTACCACAGGTTAATTACTCTATAATTGTACATCTACTGAGTGTAGAAACTGCTCTTTGTGTTTGACACAGCATCATACAGAACGCAGGTGTGCATGAGTGGGTCACAGGTCACACCAAATCCACGGACAAGCACATGCAGCAGCAACACCACAGAACAGAACAAGGCAGTGAGGCCACAAGCAGACCTGGGATCAGATATAGAACGTTTGTAGTTATCCTTCACAAAAATAAATAAAGACCCAGTTTAGGGTTTATTTACACGAAAACATCCCGATTAATGTCTGGATGACTGACATTCATCTATGTGTTGTACATTTAATGGACATTAAGAAAACAGAAATCTTCCTTTTCTGACTCAGCTGTCGTTGCGTTCTGTCCACATGATGCCCACGAGTGTTATTTAAAACACAGTTCATACTCTTTGGCTGCAGTTTTAGGTCACTGAAAATAAAGCTTTTGGAAAACTCCTTTCAGGCTGGAGGCGTCTCAGTGGTTAGCATCGTTAGCGCCTCACAGCTAGAAGGTCGCCGGTTGGCGTCCCGGTGAGGACACCCGGGATCTTCCTGCGTGGAGTCTCCATGTTCTCCCCGTGCAGCGTGGGTTCTCTCCGGGTTCTTCGGCTTCCTCCCACAGTCCACAAACATGTTGAGGTTAATTGGTGATTGTAAATTGTCCGTAGGTGTGAATATGAGTGTGCTTGGTTGTCTGTCTCTAAGTGTAGCCCTGTGATAGACTGGTTACCTGTCCAGGTGAACCTGCCTTCACCCTGAGTCAGCTGGGATAGGCTCCGCCCCCCATGACCCTAGTGAGGATTAAGGTGTAGAGATGATGGATGGATGGAAGCTGTGTTTGCAGTGTTTACATGTACAACAGTTATTTAGTGTTAGTGTCTCCTTTTGTGATGTTGTGCAGAGGTGGATGTGTCTGAATAGTGCTGGTGCTAACGGTAAAAGGTAAACTTACTCTTCCACTATATCACCCTCTTTCCTTCAGCCTCCATTGTTGGTGACCAGTAGTAGCTTTTTTCATTCTTCTATTGACCAACATGGCTTCAGAGTTCAGGCAGCTCTGAACAAAATAGTAGAAATCCTGTTTTAAAAAACACCCGTGAACATGTGGACTGTGTCTGGAACCAACCAGCGCTGTAATCTTTCTGATCAGAGTAATCGGTTCCTTCTGTTCGATGTGATACTCGCATACTGTGCTGTGCAAAGGTTTTAGGATGTTTAGATTCTTATCCATCGCACACTTTAAACAGAGGAGGCATCTTATTGGTTAGAAATTCCCTCTGCAGCATGATGACGTCCCCAAAGGTCACAATGTACAGCTGTGTGCAAGTGTCGCTGTTTTAAAGGCCAAGAAAAGGCTCCTAACAACACATTGTTCAACAGATTTCTGCTTCGTACACTTTGCAGGAAGTTAATTGAGAAACTATTCTTGGCATCATGTTTAACATCCTTCTCACTTTATCTTTAGTGCCTAATACTTTTGCACAGTACTCTATAAAAAGGAAGCTTAATACTGGCAGCGTGCGTCCGTAATAATCCACTTTTTCTAACAGTTCTCTGTACAATCTGACCCAGGTCTGTCAGCACAGGCAGTACACGGAGTGAACAGGTTCAGGGTGCAGCAGCTACCTCAGTGGTTACCTCGTTAGCCAGTAACAAGCGGGCGTACTGACCGACCAATAGGAGAGAAGCAACAGTACACCAAGTCAGCACATGTGATGTCATCATGGGTAAACAACGACAAAGTCAGCAACAACATCAGCGGCTAACAAAACCTCCACTGCAGGATGATGTGTTCAAGATAAACCCTGGTACATATCTGGAAATATGGGTGATTTTTGTTTTTTATGTTTATAATCTGTTAGTGGTTGTGATCTAATGTTGCCTTGACGTGTGTCGTCTGTTCTGTGTGAATGTTCAGTCGTGTGTATGAAACTTATTTATATGAATTAAAAGTGAAAGTGGAGCTGTTGTTTTCTGGTGACAATCTGTGACGGTTATTTTCTTGTATTTCAATAATTCAATCCGTCAAAGCTGAATAAAGTCTTTCAATAGAAATCTGAATAAGGAGAAGTGTGGCATTAAAAGACGTATTCAGATTCACAGGATGACATCAGAACAAAACTCCCCGATGCCTCTGACTTAGTTTCAGTTTGTTTTTTGGCTCGGACGGGGAATTTCCCGTCTGGTGCTGTACAGTATTAGCTCATACCGACACATCGTGGACGGAGGAATTCAGCCACACCAACATGACCACATTCCAGTTGACCACAAGAGCAGGAGAAGCATGTAGTGTGTGATAAACTGCAGTTAACTCTGGGATACTTTCACTTACTGAGATCGCTTCTGAAAACATTTACATGTCTAGTAAAGCTAACGAAAAAATGGGAGGAGTGTTTAAATGACAGCAACAATGAGAAGTAATACAAACTGTTGACACCCTTAAAATAATAATAAAATCTCCTCCTTTATCTTCTCTATGCTGAAGTACTTACACTGTTGTCCTCCAGCTTCTCCCTCCTCTTCACTTTGTGAGTTTCATAGTCTTCCATAAGCGTCTGCATGAAGTTTTTGGGTCGTGAACCTCCAGAGTCCTCGCTGCCGGCGTCGGACAGGGCGCCCTCTGATGGTGAGGGGGAGACGGGCGGCGCTGGGCGAACTTTCTCAATCTTTCCTGCAAACCACAGAAACAACAACATTAGTGGCTTTCTAAAGCAATGTTTAACTTCCTGTGTCCTGCTAGTTTGCATTCATGATCACTGTTCAACGGACGGAAGCCTCGGCCGGTTATTAAATAAGAATAAGATGCAGAAAACCGACACTTGTTCTCTTGTGACAAATGAAGGCATCCACAACGAGGTCAGTCTATTATTTGACTATCTCGCTTTTAAAACTAATCTGTGTCACGGCTGACATACACGGCAGCATCACGTCTCCACTGGATTCTGGTAAAAAGTCATAAAAACAGCTTAACAAGCTGCAGTTTTTATGAGGAAAAACTACTCATACTGCCAATATTAAGAGAAAAAAATAGAAATAAAGCGCTGTAGCTGCCCCTGATGAACATTAAATGTAAAGATAAATTCTTCATGCTTTGCAGTTACAGAGACGATTAGATATGATTTAAATCCTGGCACTTTGATGACCTTACAGGAGATGAAACCTGAACTTCAACATGTCAAATACAATAAGATGTTCATGTAGTTAATCAGTGGGGCTTAGTTTACATGTTAGCACGCTCATTAGCTGAAGAACATCTGAGGCCAACAGGAGCGTACACAGGTGTTTGTATCAGAGGACCAGCCAGTCGCTCAGTGGTCACTAACCTGGTGCTGTCCGTGCTGTCAGCGTCAGTCGGGTCGGCAGGCTGTTGCTCTTCATCTTATCTGCCGGGGAAATGGTGCTTTGCCGCATCCCTGTCCTCACAGGTCCATGACTACTGTTGGAGGCGTTGCCGGACCGGACAGCGATGACCGGCAGCGTCTCCCTCTGCTTCTTCAGCTCTTCCTCCCTCTGCTGAGCTGCTCGGATCTCCTCCTCAATCATGGACAAGGTTCCCTGCTTCTTGGAGCGCAGGCGGAACGGGCCGCTGGCCGCCTCCACCTCAGGGCCTCGGGCTGCTGCCGCTGTGCTACGCAGCTCCGCTGCCTCCGAGTATTTGCTGAAGTAGCTGAATTCTGGTTTCTCTGGGCTTGGAGGAGAAGGGGGACGGTAGACTGGGGTTGGCCTGGAGACGGGAGCTGCTGAGGCAGGAGCTGGAGCCGGAGCCGGGGCTGAAGAGGCGAGAGCTCTGGTGTAAGAGGACTGGATCTTGATTCTGGGGCCTCCGTTTTTGGGTCTCTGCGGTGGCGAGATAGGCTGAGATGGAGGAGGAGACGGCGTCTGGAGATGTGGTGGTTGGACTGGACTGGAGGACTGCTGCTGAGCCTGTGATTCTGATTCCGGCTTCTCTTGGGAAAAAACTGTGACCGCTGGCTGCCTGTCTGGCTGTGGGGACGGGTTGGATGGTGCAGGACTGGAGGACACAGGGGACTGGAAGCTTGGAGCTCCACCAGAAGACACAGGAGAGGAAGAAACTGGCACTGGGCTACTTGTAGAGGCAGAGGATGGAGACACAGGGGCGCTCAGCTGTGAGGAGTTGAAGTCAGACGGCTGCCAGTCGCCTCCATTCTGAGCTGCTAGAGCATTCTGGATGGCATTCTGGACAAGAACCCCGGCGTGGTACTCCAGCTCATCTTCTGTTGGACTGCCGCTGGTCCGCCCGTTGACTGGAGTGGTGGGCTGGGGGGTAGGCGGTGACACTGGGGTGAGTGGCAGCGGGGTGGGGGGTAGCGAAGCCCCACTGTCTGAGATGTTATCCAAGCTAAACACAGTCGTGTCCTGAGAGCGGACAGAGAGCTCGTCCAATCCTGAGTCAGACTCTTCTGGGTGAAAGGCTGGATGGAAGTGACCCTTTGCCTCCTCCTCCCCGGGCAGGATTGTCATTACAGCACGTGCACATGTAAACTCTCCTGCGATGCCTTCGTCAGACCAGGTCACGTGAGTCTCTCCGGTTTCTGCAACAATGTCACTGCTCACCTGGCCGCCCCTGGTTGCGGGTTTGGAGAAGGGTTTGGCGGAGTACAGGTGAGGAGCTACGTCCTTCCTGGTAGACCCTCCTTGCAGAAACTGCTTCCTGGCAGACGAGAAGTCGATTTGCTCCTCCACAATGTCGTCCTTCCTGTTTAGCTCTGAGTCAAAGGTCATCATGGCAGGAGGACCTGACATCTGGGGCTGCAAGACAGATTAGAGGACAGAATACAAAGAAGGACGTTAGAAGAAAAGAAAGGAGCGAAGTCAAAGGACAAATTAGAGCTCAACAAATCCAACAGTGATAGATTGATAGATCATCCACTTCTGGCACACCTTCCTTCATTCACAGGATGTAATCAGGTGCTGTGTTTGTCTGTTACCTGTGTGCATGCATAGGAATAGCTCTGTTTCTGCTGTTTTCTCTCCTGGTATTTCTTGAGAGACTCGAGCTGCTCTGCATCCAGCTGCTCCTCCAAAGGCACCTTGAATTAATGAACCAAACAAATAAGCAATCAGTGAATTTGTCAGGAAGGCAAGAGAGCTTGAATAGAAAACAGAGTCTGAATCAGAGCCTACCTCCTGGGGAGGGTTCCACCAGCGCTGTGCGATCCCGGGGTTCTTCTTCACCGCCTGGTCTTTGATCAGCTCCTGACGCTCACGCTCCAACTCCTGAACCTGACAGAACAAACAAACCAGGAGGAGAAGAGAATGCACAAACAGCATTCCCAATAAACTTTTATTAGCATTGTCTTCCCATGATGTGTTGATTTACAAACAGGAAAACAGTTCTCTGCATATTTAGAGTCTGAAGTCACTTTGCCAGGTCCAGTCTGAGGCCTGCTGATGGGTGACATGGATCCATAAAACTGAGGAAGTAACTAACAACAGCTTTCCATGCTCTCACCACCAGCGGTACTGCTCTTTAGCACGATGTGTACTCTAAAGTACGATCAAGAACACAGTGATTAAGAATAAATGTTATATTTCAGAACCACAAACGTCCCTTATCTCTGATTAAATGTGACCTTTTGGGCATCGCTGTCCCATCATGTGCTTCACGCGTGACTCACGGTTACCACACACTTTCAATTTCAAAACCCCTTTTATTTCATCTTTGTTATGTTGTAATGGCATCACAGACAGTGGTTTTGGTCATAACTCGTATACGTCTGTAGATTAAAGTCGCAATAGACGAGTGTTATGAAATGATTGCACAACGCAAAAAGAAAAACAGCACCATCAGCATCCAGACTGTTCCCCCTGAGCCTCACTTTCACTATGCAACTCCACCGCCGGGTTTAAACTCTCCAGGGAAAATTAAGGTCCGATTCACATTTAAAAGAACAACTGCATGAACTGCTGAAACTTTACCTGGACAAAGAAAAAGAGCCTCGTCTCAGGAGGCAAAGAAGGCAAAGAGGGAGAGTCATAGAAACTGAGGCACAACAAGAGGCTGGACTTTGTTTTCAGCTGTGAGGAAAACAGAAATCTATCTGGTTTTTTGGCCGGAATTGTTTTTGGAGTTAAACTGTGTGAATAAAAATGAGCACACGTTTCAGACATCAGTACTATAATTCACTTTGTCAGAATGTGTTTCATACAGTTTAGACCTTAACAAACAGTCAAAGGCACTGTCTGACTTATAGAAACTGATTTATGAAAAGTACACCTAACCTAAATAAATGTAGTTATGTGTTATGTTTATTTGGTAGGACTAGTATTGTATCTGCACTCCAGGGCCGTCCGCAGAGCTAAAACAAAACAAAACAACAAGCCGCGGTGTTTTGCGTTCGTGTATCTGTTCCATCTGACCCGTGATCTAAGAGCCTCGTACCTCCTCGGTGGGTCGTCTCCTCGTCACCCGGACCTGCTGCTCCTCTCCGGGCGAGAACAGTTTCGCTGGACGTTTTTCTTCCTGAAACGCTCGCAGCTCAAACTTGGCCTTGCTGCGCCCCGACTCGTCTCCCTGCACGTGGCCGTTGGTCCTCGCTGCAGCCTCCTCCTGGTGGAGGAACGTGGTTTGTCTCTGTCCCTGGACGACGATCGACTGGTGGTTGGCGGGGGAGGAGGCCGACACGCAGACGGAGGGAGAGTTTCCGTCGATGCTGATCGGTTTGATGTATTCTGACGGAGAGGAGTTTCCGTTGGTGGGTGTGTCTGAGGCTGCGTCCAACACCTGGTCCAGGTAGCGGATCTCCTGTGGATGCAGTAGACGAGGAAATTGTTGTAATGTCTTCAGATATGAATCATAATATTAACGATCATTTATCACAGTCAATGACAACAATTAAATGAATTTAACAGCGAATAGCTACGTGCATGCAGCTGGACAGCTGGAGGATGGACACTTCTGTTTGTTTTGTGATCAGATTGTTGAATGGAACAGAAAATTAATGCTGCAGATATAAAGAAATGTGACCTAAGAAATCAACACAAATTAAAACCATCCACAGCAACATCAGCTACACCTGATCAAAATAAAAATATCACCTGTCAAAGCTTGTGTTGTTGGTACCTGCTCAGTTCCAGGTAGTAAAACAGGCACAGAAAATGTACTGTGAGTGTTGTTCAGAGGACTTTCATACCTGCACCACCTCGCTGTCAGAAGACTCCACTCTCACACCAACTGCATTGTGGGCTCGGTTACTGGGGCTGCTGAGGCAGCCATGTTGGATCTGCTGGCTCTCCAGTTCCATGGCCGCGGGCCTGTCAGTGATGACGCTGACTGATTCCTGGAAACTGACGCTCTTCAGGGCTCGCTCTCTTGGTACTGTGTCACTGACATCCTCGGCTGCCCGCCATGATTTCTGTGTCAACAAACAAGCAGCATATGTTTCAGAGGATGTGCAGGGAGCAGCTGTCTAGTGACCAATGTATTAACCAGAATGTAGGCTCAGAGGGAGAACTGAAAGGCCTTTATCACTTAATTCACTCATGACTCCTCTTAACCTCTTTAAGAAAACACACACACGTCACATATGAACCTGTCTGTCTGCATTGCAGTAGTCCAGCATGTGCACAATCTGCAGCAGAGTGCTGTGACTGGTTCCCACCACTGGGGGGAGCCAAATTCCACGTTGCTGTTTTATTGTGAACCACAACTACAACAAACCTCCCCACTACTCAAAGCTATTC
This sequence comes from Stegastes partitus, assembly GCF_000690725.1. Lineage (NCBI taxonomy): Eukaryota > Metazoa > Chordata > Actinopteri > Pomacentridae > Stegastes > Stegastes partitus. The sequence goes on along the minus strand of NW_007577845.1, from coordinate 688,759 downwards.
TGTCTTTCTCCAGAGACCTTCACAGCTCTGAAAATCTGTATGCTGAACCCCTGGTGTCTGAGTAATACCAACAATAACGGCAGTAAACTGGACTCTACAACCAGCGCTGCTTCCAGGAGACCACACAGTAAAAAACTCATCTCTCACTCTGGTACAACATCAATGCATTCAAACCTGTTGTGAATATTTTGTACATTTAAAGCCTCACATTTCCCCACTGTGAGAAGAATAAAGCTTTTATATTTCATGGAGAGACATTCTGAAAGAAGAGCAGGAAGTAGGGAGACAGTTTTAGCGTTTGCAGCCGAGTGGCAAAATGTTATTTTACAGTACGTGACTTTTCTTGGTTGAAGAATTGAGCTTGATGGTCCCACCTGGCATCATCTGGCACATTAATGTACCTTCTGCACAAAACTCACTATAAGACCTACAGCTTGAAAGATTCTCCAACACCTTTCAGTGGAACAGATTCACATAAGTGCTGTGAATTAAGCACCTCATTAACACATCATCATTAGCTGTCAGGACAGGAAGGAATTTGTCTTCCAACCCTGAACGTTGCTACTCAGCTGGTGACAGGACTGGATGCAGGTGCATCTGTAGCTGCTGGACAATGTTTTAAATGGAATCAGATCTGTAACACACTGAATATATCACAAACAAACAGAGGTGACCTCAGCTCATAAATGTGAGACACTTCTGTCCAGTGATATAATCACAACACTGATGAATAGCAGTTAACACAATACCGTTATTATGTCATCACTGAAAAGCATGCTGCACTTCTATGAAGGATAATCACCAGTTTATGAAACACTGTGATGCTACCTTCATCATCAGGCTATTTGCGGACTACACTTTGTGACGCAAACTCTTTATAGCATCCTTTAACCTTCATATCATTGTGGCTATCACTTCACCGTGTGACAAGGTGATCTATCGGGGAGGACATGTGCAGTCATTGGCATGCAGGACCTGTGACCTTCTGGGTTAGAGAATCATCCATCCCACACATTCCAGACCTCCTTTTAGTGTGCAGCCTCATTTACACGCTCCTGTCTTTATTGACCTTTCTCTTTGTCTGCGTATGAAGCGCTAACAAACGGCTTCCTTATTTACTGCCTTGTACACATCACACCTCTGTCTTAAGGATGCATTTACTTCAACGAGGAGCTGTTGACCTTCGTGTTCGTAACACGAGCGAGTGCGTGTGGAGGTTTAATGAGGACCACTTCAGTGAAACGGTCCAGTGTTCAGCTGAGGCTCACACAGCCGTGAGGAGGAAGCCTTTTGTCTTTGGCTCGCTCCTACACTAAAGCTACCAGACCTTCATCTTCTAACTATCTACATGAGGGGATTCTGTAGAATCATCTGGAGTTATTATCACTTCCTCCTCCTGATGCGCTCCTCCCTCTTTTCCCTCCCTTTCGATTACTTCATCGTCCTCCCCTCTTTCCCAGAATTCCCTCTTCTTCTTCTTCTTCCTCGCTGCGTGTTTGCGTCTTTTCCTTCCTCTCTTGCTTCCTCTCTCCTCTCTGGGACTTTTTCAGAAACAGTGGCGGGTGAAGTCACATGGAGGATTACAACAGAAAGCTTTTCTCTTTCATAATGAAGCAATAATTTCCTTCACACTCCCCTCTCCTCCTTGCTCGTCTCTTCGTTAGTGCTTCCTCCTCCTGAAATACTTTCTGACCCATCGGGCCTGGTCACATGCAAATTTATGACTTGATGACTTGACTGTCTTGTGAGGCAAAATGTGATCTTTGTTGTAAATATTTATCTGAGTAAGCACAGTGTCTTAAAGGAGCATTTCAAACCTACTGATGTACACATCCATTCCAATTTGAAAAACAGTTTTAAATCGAATATAAATTAGTTCTTCCAAGTTTCTCTGTTTGTTCTTCTATCATAAGAAAGTATTGCACTGAAAGCTAAATAACAACAACTATAAAGAATAAGAGATGCAAATATAAAAAGATAAATAAATAAACTATACCAACAAACAACAACAACATCAGCTGATAAGACCAGTCAAGAACCTCCAGCTATGCTTTCGATTCTGTCATTCTGTGTTTAGCGCTAAATGCTACCGTAGTCACAGCAATGCTAATGCTAAGCAGCGTTAACGTTAACGATGATCAACAGCTCAGCCTTGCGCGCTAACACATGAAAAACACAAACCTCAATCCAGAGCGAGTGCATTGTTTTTGCAGGTATTTCATCACAAACCGTTATTTAAAACTGTTACGATTCAACCTCTGAAGAAATCTGTACATTTGTTTTTATAGATCCATCCAAAAGTTGTTGAGAAATTTCCCTCAAAAACACACAAATGTTGATCTCATGGTGGTGCCAGAGGAAGAAGGAAGAGCAGGAGAGGACCCAAGTCAAGTCTGTATAGTAACCTATCTAATAGCTGCTGAGATCAGGGCAACCAAAGAAATATTTAAATGACTGAAATCTTCCCTGTTCTTCAATTAACTGATTGGTCATGGGGATAAAAAAAGAATTCTGCATATAATCACTAGACGAGCTAAACTGGTCATTATCCCTGCGTGCCTTGCTCGCCTAAATGAACTATAAATAAAAAGTTAGTATTTGCAGCAGATTGAATCACTTCCACCTCGTAGCTTCACACTGACAGAACAGATTTGAAGCAGACCGTGTTTCTATAATCTCTGAAAACAGACATCAGCTGGTGACTGCAGCACAAGAACAAATAACCTACTGGTTTTAGGTGATCTGCTGTGCTGGTTGTTGATTTGTGATATGAAAGCTGCAACGGTTACACTCACACTGAGGACATTCTGGTGTCACTTAGTTTGGTTCTGACTCCAGGTACATGGTAGTGGAGTTAACCAGTAATAGAGTAATCTCTGTTTGGTTGTTTAAAGTTATTAAGACACACGGGTGCTCACAGTCTGTTCCTCCTGCTGCTAAAAATACTGGATTAATCTTGGAAGGCTTTTAGTTTGGTGCTCTCCTCCTTACCAAATTAACACCAGCGACTGTCAGACAGATGAGAGTTTGGTTGGGGGAGAGGATATCGACCGGTCCACCTACAGACAGCAGCCCCGGATGAGATACTGAGACCAAAGCGGTGGACCGACAGACTGACCACCATCAGCCTCCATAGAGCCATTAGAGGAGCTGATAAAACACCACATCAACCAGCAGCATCTCTCATCTAGACAGTCATGTTATTAATATTAACCACAGGCATCAGGTTTTAATTTAAGGGAATTCTTTCTTAAACCACACTATTGATTGAGCCACATAACAGAATGTATTCTTTCCTCCTGTTGCCTCCACCTCTGGTTTCTTTGCTTCTTCTCACACTCTGCCCTTCAACAAGTCCATGTGTTTACTTAACTACGTTAGTGAGCATGTGAGGACCAGGTGTCGCATCTATTTTCACCCACATGAAGTCTTCTGTCTACTGATGTGACCCACTGCATATACTAGACATGTATGTGTGTGTGTGTCTGTGTGTGTGTGAGCGTGTAGAAGTGTGTGTGCAGCAGGCCGGACAGTACAGAGGGGGAGGATATCCTGTTACTGCCTCAGGAAAACAGTACTACAGTGCAGGAATGTCTCATATGCAACGCTATTCTACCACAGACACACATGCACAAAGGGTGTGTGTGTGTGTGTGTGTGTGTGGCTGTAGCTGTGCAGCGGTGCGTGCAAGCACTAGTGTGTTCTTTCAAGTGTGTAGCAGGTGTGCATTCGTGTGTGTGTGTGTGACTCTCATTGAGGTGAACTGACATTCCAGGCATAGCTAGCTGTCCTCAAGGCTTGGACTCTAATACTTGTGATGAGGGAGGCTGTACACCCTGGTTGTCTGGCTAAAGCAGCAAAGTGTGTGTGTGTGTGTGTGTGTGTAAGTGTGAAAAGAAACCACGTAAGTATGAAAAAGGGAAACATGGTCCATGATGTGTTTACTGCCCCTAGAATAGCAGTTAGGGCGACAGAAGCATTTAAATATAGATAACTGGCCATGCAGGACGGCATGAATGTGAAGTGTAACGCTAACAGTCTCAGCGTCATGATGTGTTGGCAGTGTGTGTGTGTGTGTGTGTGTGTGTTCTGAGTTTTCCCAAAAAAGGAGAAAAGGGTTGAAGAAAATTACACGCTGAAGAATTCCCTCTAATTTCCGGAGTTCTGTTAGGATTTGAACTTAGGTTTTGTATAAATAGTTTGGTTAACAAAGTCAGAGCAGAGTTTGCATGAACTTATGTTTGGAACAGGATTAATAATGTAATCAGGTTCAGAGTCGACTGAGGCTGACATGCACAGGAGCTGTCCTCCTTTACAGATCAGTCCCTAACCCTCCAGGTTTACATCGGAGTGTTGTGGTTAATTAAAAATGTGTGGGAACGAACGTCATCTACAGCAAGTACGTTAACACGACCGTGAGTCTGTGAGTCAGCGCTATCACAGCCTTATGTTCCAGCTAAACGCTGTCTCATTCTCTGCCTGTTGCCATCCATCACATCTGGAAACGCTTACGCTCCGACTGCGTGCACACAAAAACAGAATCACAAACACACACATGCACAAACAGCACGTCTGAGCAGCTCAGCTGCTCGCCGCTGAGACGCTGCAGCGGGGGGTTTGGACGCTGGAACACACTCACCAGTACCAGAATACACCCAAATACTTCCTGACTGGAAATCGAACCACAATCTTGGTGCCTCATAGGCTGTATCTGTCGGCTTCCCTCCACCTCCCACACAAACACATTTTCCGTGACTTTAATATCACGTCATAGTCCGCTCTGAGAGCAGCCAGAACACATGGCGAGTATAAAATGAAAGTCTGAAGCTGTACACACACACACACACTGAGCTCCTGTGTAGCCCAGTGCAGTCAGTGTTCCCGGCTCTGTTTCCTGGCTGAATATGATCCTGTATAGTAACAGGAGCTGCTGCTGCTGCTTCAGCCTGGTGTTCTCGTATCCAGACAGCCTGGATTATGAAGCCAGGCCAAACTGTGCCGTCCGCTGCTGATTCATGATTTCAATCAAGACGGTTTGGGAAATACTAAACAACAGTAATAGCACATCATTAACATACTAAACGAGGGGTTTAATTGGCTCTGGGTCGGGGATGTCAGGAGGCAGACAGGTGGGCTGAGTGAGGAGGTAACAGCTGGGACGGACCTCAGGCCAAAGCAGAGGAACCAGCTGGCCAGAGATCGTGTCGTAACATCTGGACGCCGACAGTATTTCAACTTTGACATCGATATTTAATCTCAAAAAAATCTGTCTGGGTGTGAGTCTTTGGATTGGTTTCCTCCTGACACTTCCTCGTTTTCTGCTACAGGACTCGAGTTCACGTCGGTCCACTCCGGAGGATGTTTTATAGGATTTTAGCTCTCACAGCGTATTTAGTAGAAACTATTAAAGACAAACGTATAAAAGCCTTTAAATCTGATCTGCTTCATCTGTCCTCTGCTATTTCTTCTCTTTTTTTACACAAAATCAGACATAATCTATCTAAAAGTACCAGAAACTAAACTAAACCCTCCAACAAACTCCATAAACAGACTCACTACTCACCTGATGCTCTCAAGATACCAGCAGACTCATCTATTTCAGAGATATCTGTAGATCCATGGCCTCGCGGACAAAAACAAGCCTCCTTCCGTTCTGTAATATGACAATAATTTCTACTATTCGTGTGTCTTCCTTTCACAAACTTTTTCCTATTTCGCTCTGTTCACTTGAGTCCAGCCCTGGTCCGTCCTGTTCCAGATAGTGGGAGTGCCGGACTTTTCCCTGGCCAAGCCTTTTCCTCCTCTTCTTCTCCTCCTTTTCCTCCCCTCCCCGTCTCTTTCCTCTCCTCCACAAAGCCTCTCCTTTCTCAGTAACATTCCTGCCGGCTGCACGGTAAGCCGTGATGTCATGAGCTAAGAGTGTGCATGTTTCTCCAGATGCCCTCGTGCACAAAGAGCCCCTCTGTGCGAGCCCTCATACACTCACAGGGGCAGGCCAAAAACATCCACCCTGCGCCTCCTCCCTTCCTGGAGAGGACCGAGCCCTCTCTTTCAGCGCCGCATGCTCCTCGTTCACTTTCCCTTTAACCTGCGGCTCCTGCAGAAAGCCGAGGAGACGGGGAGGAGGAGAGGCGATGATGAAGAGCTGATGACTAAAGAAGTGGGAGGGCGGCGATAACGGGATGACGGTACTTTCTTCTGGTATGGGACTCAGTGTCTGACTTACTGCTCGTGTTCAACTTTTAATAAAGAGTAAACAGAACACAATCCGCTGCCTCGTCCCGTCTCAGAGCTTCAGAGCCTCAGTGTTTCATTACTGCTGCTTTTAGAGGATAATTCATGTTGTATCAGAGGCACCTTGTTGGAGATAAATCTGCACAGAGAAACCGTCCCAATCAGACTTAAAAGGCAAACCCCAACATAAACTATATGAGCCACAACCCCCTCGCAGAAACCAAACCTTTACGTCTGAGGGTCACTCCGAGGTTACTGGTGTGTCTCTTGGTGTTGGGTCACAGGATCAGCCTCCAAGAAACCAGAGCTGACCCGGGTCACGGTTCACTTTCTCTGCTCACCAACACGACATCAACTGAAGTGGAAACACTTTCCTCAAATTCACAAATAACGATATCGTGTCAGCGGCTGTCCGACGACACAGAACGCTGCATCAGGAAGCTTCTCAGCCTTCAGGACCGTAAAGACTCAAAAGCCAGAAGAGAAAGTGATCAAACAGCTTTGTGGCAGCGTTTTGACAGAATGATGTATTACCTCTTCTCTGGGTATTATATTTGCTCTAATTAGCTCCTTTCTTCCTCTCCGCTGTGAAAACTTGACCTTGTTTCGATGAACCACATGTTGTACGGATGGAGGGACTCTGTCTGGCCACAGAAGACACAATCACCGCTCTTGTCTTCTTTAAATGTCATTGTGCAAAAAAAGAAAAAAAGAAAATGGAACACGCTTCAAAGGAAAGGACAGATTTATGGGCAACAAAACAAACCATCTGTCTTTTAAGTTTAGGTTTATTTTTAATCGTATTAAAATCTAGTGGAAGTGAGGAGAGCATATGGAGAACAGCAGGGTGGTCCACAGGTCGGAGAGGTTATCCTAATCTGAGGGAGAGGAAGCTCTGAAAAAGCCCGTGTGTGCCCGTTAGCAGCTGGGTGTCCGGCCGGAGCGTGACGAGCAGTAACTGGTGCTGATAATGAGTTCGACTACAACGCAAAACAATAAAACACTAAATGCTGGAAAGTGTTGTGATACTCTAGCGCGCCTGTTTGAAATGACAAATCGCAAGTTCTTGGTGAGTTCCCAGGCTGGAAATAACTCTGAGCCATATGATGAAGAGAAATCGGTCAGAGAAAATTGGGACAGTAACCCAATTACTGCGTATGCACCGGGGAGCTCAGTCCCAGGACGGGTTGTAAACGCACAAAGAGAGCCGGGATGGTCATCGCTGTCTGCCAGGGAGGAGCTCATTACTGCAAGTCCAGTCCTGTTATGGACAAACTGTGAAAGATGAAAAGATAAAGAGAGATTTGCAGCCTGAAGAAGACAGCGGGAGTGAGTTTGTATGTTGAATACATGCAACTGGGTCGACACTATCGAGTGAAAAAAGACTGGAGCCTCGGGCAACTGTACGTCATGTAAGCTGATCATAATTGATCAGAAGCACAGCAAATGACACACTTAACCATCGCAGCGTGTCGATAAGACACAAACTCTTCCCCCCACAACACACAGACGACACATTCAGGCTATCACGCTAGTGTTTGTATGCACTGTAGGAAACCAAGGTGAAAAATAAATCAGGATGTAAATCCACTAAATGAGTAATCAGCTCACAGCCTGAGTGGCTCCAGGGTGTACAGTTTGTGTCTCCATCTGTGTGTGAGCATCAGTTTAAATCTGTGGTTTTGCATAATTTATTGGGCGTGTTTCAAGTTAGGCTGCAGCTAAAACTTTTATTCACTGTTGATTACTTTCTCCATTAGTTGTTTGGTTTATAAAACGTCAGAAAATGTTGATCGATGATTCCTGAAGCCCAAGATGGCGTCCTCAAACCCTAACCCTAATCCTACAACCATGAAAGAGTCTGTTTACTGTCATAGAGGAGGAAAATAGAACACATTTTAAACTTGGAATCAGAGGATTTCTACTCTCGATAAAATACTAAAAATGAATGATCAAAATAGTTGACAACTAACAGATGAATGGATTAACTGCAGCAGCTCCAGGTTAAGCCTCACTAATGATGCTTCATCTGATGCATTCTGGACTGAAGCTGGATGTTCAGTGAGACAAAACGTGAAGAATCTCTAGACCAGTGGTTCTCAAACTGGGGGTCGGGACCCCCATGGGGGTCCCAAGATAGTTTCAGGGGGGTCGCCAGATCATGGTTAAAAAAAACCCAAAAAAACCCTACATTTATCAAATAACTCTGTATTAGGGCTGTCAACATTAAAAGTGTATACTTCTCCCCACTCCTTTTTTGAACTTGTTAATATTATGACTTAATTATGCAATATTAATATTCTTTTTTGTTCTTTTTAAATGCTTTTCTTTTGTTTTTATATATTTTTTTCCCTTTCATTTGTTCAAAATAAATTTCATCTATTCATTCATTTAAAAGAAAATGAACATGTTAATGTAAAGAGATTAATCTGTGGAATTAACAAATTCATTTTTAACGCATTCATGCATGAACAACAAAGTTATTACTCATGAGATATTAAAAATTCAAACTGGGGGTCAAGAACACAAACTTATGTTATGTTGGGGGTCGTGGCACAAAAAGTTTGAGAACCACTGCTCTAGACAAATTAATCCAACTATTTATAATGCCAGCATCTAAACATGATGCCACTCCAAGTGTGAGATATTCAAAACATTAGTACAAATAACTGAGTTCTCTGCAAACAACAACAACAACAACAACAACAACAACAAGTCTGTATTTTGCCATCATGAGATAAAAACTCTTTGTGTACATTATGAACAAAGAGCTGAGTGGAAATCAAAGGAAATGATCCTGCATTGGGGTAGAAATGGTTTCTTCTACTGCGATAAAATAAAGGTTTTAAAGGAAGCATTCAATAAAATAAGGAATGATCCTCCACTGGCTCAGTCTGTTTCCCAATTTGTTTAAAAACTATTTCAGTGGATGTTTAGGAAACGTTGGATATTTCCAGAACAGGATGCCAGCGTTTATAATGAAGTCTGGGCTGAGTGTCAATCATCTATTGTACAGTCTGATTGATGCAGCGTCTGTCTCAAGTATATTTAAATATGTGTGACTATAAAAACCTTACAGAAGCAGAACTTATCAGAGCGGTGCTGTCAGTTACTAAATATGCTAACGGCTAAGATCCACTTCACGCCTTCACACTGAGCTCTTCTAACAACAATCCTGCTGGATGATAAAGATGCTGACGACAAAATAAAGGATGGGTGGTGGAAACTTAAAGCTCCGACTCAAAGATGCTGCAAAGAAAAGGAAGCGACTGATTGGATAAAAGCCTATCACGGCTCGCAGGTCATCTAAACAGGAAACCAGGAAGTTGTGCTAACTTGTGTCCGTGGAAATGGCCCTCAACAAAGGAAATACAACCGAAAAAACTAGAGGCCACCTGCACAAAAACACACACAGACAATGAGCACCAGCAGCCTGCTGTGAAGCTCACTGAGGTCAGCGTTAAAAATAAACAACCGACAGGTACCATTAAAAACTGGAAAGTATAAACAGCTGAAAACTAGCATGTTAGCTTTGTAGCCCATAAACGTGGCTCTAATGGAGGGCTAGTGGCTTTGAAACAACATCCACAAACCCAAAGACTTCTGGGAGTTCACAGCCAACGTTCATGCCACTGTGTATCTCCACCCAGTGACACACACACACACACACACACACACACACACACACACACAGGAGCAGTGACAGCTCACTGCAACACTCCAAAAGAATAATAATGAAGGCGATTCTCAACCTACCCGCTGCCAGAGAGCTCGGAACAACAACCAGACTGGAATCATGTTAGGACCCCTTTCCACCGGTTTAAGCGTTACGGAGGAATGTGCAGCATGTCTGGACTCATGGCAACTTTTTGTGTCCCCTTCGAAGCCTCTCATGACACCAGTCACACACAGGGCCCAGACCCCCTAAGACCCCTTCATGCAACCACAACAAAGGGCCCGACTGGAGCTCCGCTGAGGTTCTCCAGGCTGAATACTAATGCTGCTCTCCACACACACACACACAGAGACACACTCGCTTGCATGCTCACAAATGAGGACCCTTAAGCAGAAAGGTCTGCAGTCAGAGAGTGTGACCAGTTGTGTACACAAGCTCTCCAAACGCAGGATGAACACTCGCAGCACAAGAACAGGACGAACTAAAGAAAGCACCGTCCAGCAGCAGCATCCATTACTGCTAGCGTCTTGGAGTAAAGGCACCGAGTGTGTTGCTGTAGCGCAGATCTGTGTGTGTGCAATAATATTTCATCTTGTGAAAGCAAAACAGAGTGTACTGTGCTGGGCCGGCTGCCCGGTGAAACGGGGCACTGTGTGTATATTATGTGACAGTTAATGTACAGTGAGTCCGTCGCTGGAGTGAAATAAGCTCCATTAAAGAACCCTCTGCAAAGTACAGGACATCCCGATGGCCCACAGACTACAACACCAGCTAGTCTCTAACAGCTTTAGCACAAGCTGGTCGGAGAATATATCAAGTGTGTGAACAAGGAGAAGGTAACTGCTGAAAACAATGCACTTAAAGAAGTCTAGAGTATTTCAACCTGGCATATTTCCCACTAATGTGACTGTTATGGCTCAAAGGCTAATGCTACGCTAACACATTTTCTTGTTAGATTACAGTAAATACTATGTTATAACTGTAATTTGCTTAAAACTGTTTTAACTGTATAATTGATTACAGTAGTCTACAGTAGAATATGAGGCTTACTACTCTAAAAAGACTTTCAAATAATACATAGCATTCATATTGTGCTGCCACGGTAATAAACATTAGCTATAGTTGCCTGAAATGGACATTTTCTTCTCTTGAAATGTATAAACTGTGATTTGGAGACATGTGCCATAAATAAC
>NW_007577845.1:675036-676689 GCF_000690725.1 Stegastes partitus | reverse complement strand
GTGACTAATCCCAGCTGTGGAGCTACAGCTAATGAATCTACAGCTCTGATAAACAAAAGGAAGTGGACGACAAGACCGAGACGCTCAGCTCTGACACTTAGCAAACTGCCCAATCTCTGTGTGCACTTTCACCCCGACTAAAAACTAACATTTAGGATGACTCATGTAAAAATCGACTTTCTTTTGAATGCTGCAGGAAGTTCAAAGTAATCGCTGCTAAAAACCTTCACCCACAGAGCGGAGGAGTGCAGCCACATTAATGGGAAAACACCAGAACTCTCCTTTATTACCATGAAAACTTTACCAGAACACAGAAAAAGAATCAAAACAATAACAAGCCTGCTTTAAAAAGAGGTTTTGAAGATCGTCATCATCTAATTGGTTACTGAGGTAAATGTGAGATATAATCATGGTACTGACTTAGCCCGAACCTAAACGGTCTTGTTTGGCAATAATTACAATTTCCACACATTGTACTACTTATACAGCAATCANTATAAACTGTGATTTGGAGACATGTGCCATAAATAACCGTGCAGCTTTCATCTTTATGATCCAGTATTAGGAACTCTTGTTTAAAATTTAAAAATGCATAAACCACTAAAACGCCTAAAAAAAAAAAAGAAAGACAAATTACTTGTCTATGAGTGGGAACATTTATTCACGTGAAAATAAAGTGAAAATGGCCAATCTCAATGTAAAGTTAAAAATACTAATAACTCTTAGTAGTGATGCACGATATTAAAATTTCTGGCCGATACCGACATCAAGATTTCTGATATCGCCGATAACCGATATTAACGATGTCGATATTCAATTTTTGTTCACATGAAAAATGAGTATAAGTAAGTACTGTGAGAAAGCTATTCAAAAGAAGCCCAAATTAGACCACATAGTCCTCAGAAGTCGAACATATTTAACGTTAAAGGACCATTTAAGTAAAAACATCTGTGAAATAGCAGCGATATCAAACGTAGAGACGAAGGCGCTGATGTTAGACAATCATCAGGTAAATGTACTCATCGGACCGATACCGACATATGGGAAAAAACACGATTATGGGCCGATACTGATGTGGTCGCCCATATATCGTGCATCCCTGGTTATTAGTTGTTTGAATCAAGTCCCTCCTCTAGAACTTTGTGAGCTGTTGTTCATTAACAGTCAGTTTTTACAGCAGCCTGACATAAACAGGTTTTCTTGTTTTTGGTTCCAAAAAAGCATCAGATTAAAATTTTTTATATACAACTGTTGAAATTTTTATGCATTGATACACATTCAGGTAAACAGAGTTTCGGAGGGGCAGTCAGTATGAGCTCCTTGCAGCTTTCCAGAGGACCCAGATTTCAACCTGAAACTGACATTTTGTGAACTGCATTACGGATCTCATACGACCCAGATCACCATCACATTCATCTGAACAGGTGTGATTCTGGAGGCAGAAAGACACCAGGACGTCCTGAAACAAAACCTTTCTCGACAAGCCGCTGCTGTTCTGACTAAATCAAGCTGGAGAAGGAAAACTGCTGCTGAGTTGGACCTGTTGGTGCCCGACTACGACCATGGATGTGACTAATCCCAGCTGTGGAGCTACAGCTAATGAATCTACAGCTCTGATAAACAAAAGGAAGTGGACGACAAGACCGAGACGCT
>NW_007577845.1:654333-674021 GCF_000690725.1 Stegastes partitus | reverse complement strand
TGCAGCCCACACTGGATATCGCGTCATATAAATATGTATTTGTGACATGAAAACATGGCTGCATGGGACTGTGGTAACTTCTTATCTGGGTATTCTGAGAATCAAACTACAGTAGACAACTTACACTGGCATCAGTCAGAAGAAAAAGTACACCAAGATTTACTCTTAAACTCTGGAAATATCTCTCTCTGCTGTGTTATGTGTGAACTCCCACTTCCAGCAGAAATCGGGAAATGTCAGGACCAAATGACAAAACTTTCCTGGAAATTCAGGACACATTCTCAACAAGTGTTCCCCTCCTTTCCTCAGCGGTTACGTAACGGCACAACTCTCTCCTGCTGCTAATCCAGCAGGACGCAGTCCATGTTGTCGGCTATCACTCCCTTTCCTTCATATCGCATTATCACATCACACACGCTCACACTGGGAACAGAGCAGCAACCTTCACAGGTCACTCAGCAATGTCAGCGACCTCAAGTCTCCAACAGAGCTGAAAAAAAAAACTGATCCTCTATAAAACCAGGCCCACGATCATAATCAGAAACTGTAGGTTAGGCAGGAAATAAGCTGAGGTCAGACATGAAGGAGCAGATCTTGACTGGAGGAGGAGGAGACACATGGATGACTGAGTCTGAGGGTTTCCAGGATGTGGCTGCTCGTGTGTGAGAGTCTCTGTGAGTGTATATGTGAGTGTTTGTGTGAGGAAAAAGCCACCGAGCATATAATTCTAATCCTTTCCCAGCATGAATCAACCCATTTTAGCATTTTGTCCCACAGGACTCTGGGTGCAGAGACCACACATTGAAGCTAACCGGTTTACGGGCCAATGGTTCAGAATAAAATGAAGGTATGGTAATAAAGCTAACATGTAAACTCTCTTTTTTGTTTTTGGTGGATTTTATGTAGAGCAAAGAGGCCATTAACGTCAACCAAGAAATGTTGTATAATAAATGCAAAGTGGCTTTTTTAGCAGTTTCAGCCACAAATTAAGGGATCGGTGGTTGGATTTAATTCTGTTTACCAAGAAGGTGTAAATCACATTTGCTTGCTGTCACTTGTTTGGCGACGGAGGCTCAGTTTTGTGCAACAGTCTGGTCAGTGTGCAGCGTGAACGTCATCAATCAGTCAAACTTTATCAGGTCTGGGGATCCCAGCTGTCTGATATTACAGATAGCAAAAGTGAGGTAAAAACAGCAGCTGAAATTTTTTTGCATGGTCTTAAATGTACTGTTTGGATCACAGAGGGATTAGATTAAATGGCACCACACACACTGGGCTAAAGTCTATCTATGTATAGACAAGTTTGACACACTTTCCAAAACACAGCTAGCCGGCTTGTTATTGGTGCTGACTGCATAACAAAGGCCAGCATGTCTGAATGCAGGAGCTGGAAATAAATAGCTGGAATAAAGTTTTCACAAAGAAAGCTGGTCTCAGTCATCAAACTACACAACGACAGTAAAACATCTAACAACACTGTGGACGAATCAAGATTTGAGTCTGACCTTTTAATCCATCTTCTCCAGCATGAGTTGGCTGATCTCAGAGCAGATAGATGTTTCTAGACGCAACATCCCGTCCGTGTGTTTTCATGCAGCGTATCCATAGCAGCCAGAGCAACACATTCAAGTGTTAATAAAGACTTATGGCTCATTCCTGCCCATTAAAGAGCACATCAGCGCTGCTGCCCCAACAGAGCGAACCTCCGCCCACTGTTAGCTTATAGCATTAACTAGCTCTGCTCTGCCTCACACTGAGAAGAGCGGCGTGCTAATCACCAATCTATTTCCGGAAACTAGCTCATTAGCCTGCAGTATTTAGACGGAGGAAGGAGGCTGCACACAGGATGAAAACAGCCTGTGATGGCAAACCTGTCTGGGCCTGACAAGTGCAAAGTTGTCCACTTATACGGACTCTCTTTAGTGTTTTCAAACAGGCATTTCAGATTCAGAGCACTTTAAAGAGACCGTTCTGTAACGTGGCAGCAATATTTCTGTTTATTATTACACAACAAGCTCCAGATCGACAGATTATCAGCCTGGATCCCATATTCATCCGGATAAATTAGTTCTGCATAACAAAACGTCTCAGATGATTCACTCCCAGCACATTCTTCAGCTGTGTGTTAACAAGATATTAACCTCAACTGACCCAGATCTGGTTTTTAAGCTCAGACCTTAAACAGCAACATCCCCGAAACTCCTTCTTTCAAATGAGCTGCAATAATATCAGCATCAGCTCCTGCATAGGTCTGTGCAGCGTTTCAATCCTGCACAACTGCATGCAGAATCTGTCTGCCCACCCCAAAGGACATACAAAGCATGCTAGACGTTAGCCGTTTGCCACAGTGACAGATACAAACCAGACGCCTGAACCTCGAGCATATATCAAAATATTGCAGCCGTTTAAGAAATGACCCGATGGCTCAACGCAGGTCATAAGAAATGGGCAACACCCACACAGAAGACGGTGCCCGGAGCCTCCAGCGTATGTTCTGCAGCACCTAAAGCCCAAATGGTGTTCTGACATTCCAACCTCACGCTGGAATGCGATAACGAGACCTGCGCAGCGTTTCACCACCAAAACACGGCGCTGTGTTGAGCTGCAGCCCTGACATCAGAGGTCGAGCTCCTTCCCGGCACCACAGATAAAGTTTCTGTTGAGTTTTTAATCAAACTGATTGTTGTTTACGGGCCCTCCCTGCTCCGCTCAGGGAAGTATGAGGAAGTTCAGCGATATCAACGTGGAATGTTCCATCTTAAGGCATTTTTCTTCATAAGGTCGTGCTCCCTGCATTTTACTCCTGCGTCCTCATTGTCTGTGTGTGTTTGTTGTGAGCGTAGCATTTGTGCTAGCAGGTGGTTTGTGCTTTTTGCTTTGTGCGAGATGAATGGCTTCTGTTGCACATTACAACAATGGCTGGTGGATGTTGTGGACAATAGTGGGCACCGGAGGTTGTGTAATGGCGGCCATCACGTGGCTGGCTTGTATTGTTGCGTTTCCTGCATCCCTCCAGTTTTCTTCCTCTGGGGAATACAAATACCAATACTGTGGACAAAATACTTCTCTAACGCAGAATGTGGCAAAAAAAAAAAAGACTCTGGGGCCTTGTTAGGTGTTTGATTCCAGGATTTATGGCAGTAAAAACTCCAGTTGCGTTGCATTGTTGTGGGTTTGGCGGGACCAGTGGTCATTCCAGACCCTGAGGTTGACCTTAGACTGCAGCTTGGTTCCAGATTTCTGATTTGCTGCTCGTATCTCAGTTCGAGCACTACAGTTGGTGCATCTGCAGCTGGAGAAGCAATCAAAGCCTTTCAGAGCTTTAAAGGAGCGGGTCGGACATCTCCTGGGCCAGAATCCATCCAAAACAAAAGACTGACACAGTTACACGTCCAGCTCTGATTGACAAGAATAACATGAAGACAACTGCTTGTATTGCAGCTTCTGTGCCAACTTAGCATGATGCTGACGCCACACAAATGTCAGTCGCTGCTGATTGGTTAAGAAAACACTGTTTACTCCCACCTCTGGACTGAAAACAGGGATCATACACAGAATTTTAGACTGAATAATAAAATAAGAAAGTCAGCTAAGTCTTATTATCAAGCAATAGGAAACTTATAAACTAAAATCTTTAAGAAAAATCCTTTATTAAACATTTCCTTCTCCTGTTACATGATGATTGGTGCCATTTTGTTTAAAAACAAAAAATCATTTTAGCTAAAGATTATGACAAAAGCATTTCAAGAACTTCTATAAAGTGCCTTCATCTTTTTAAATTTGTCCATCTCTCAGTGCGCTATCATGACTTCTTTTGTTGTACTATGGAAGATGAAACAAACCAGAAGCACCAATGAGTCCTTTCATCGCTCTGAGCTGTCATCCAGCCTCCCGAGGGCCAAACAGAAATAGCCGCAAAGTGTCGCTCACACCCCAAAGAACTACTTAACATTCCGGCTATTTCAGACATGCACCAACATGAGCTTTGTTTAAATACTGGGAAAATCATTTTCAAGGCTCAGGCTAACAGCCGGCCTGAGGGGCCCTCACATGACAGCCTCTCCATGACAAACAGCCAAACCACATGTCGTCCTTCCTACTCGTGTTATCCTCTCATTGTCAGCTGATAATACACACATTGGACCGGCCAACAAAGAGGCGATAGTTTTTGCACAACGTCCATTTCGGCTCGTTTTACTGTAATGTTTGGAACTCGGTCCCTCAACACAAGGTGGAGTATCGCTGTCTTCCTGGACGGCCGCCAGCCGAGGCCCATCAGCGGACCGGCCGCTGAAAGGCCATCGGCCGGTTCATGTCAACAACACGGGGAGTCGTGTGAGGCTGAACAGACTTCCTACCAGCATCCTCCTCCTCCCTCCTGCACCTCTTCCTCACTCTTTAGATTCACTGCTTCAGCCAGCCCCATCACACACACACACACACACACACACACACACACACACACACACACACCTGCGACACCCTTCATCACTGCCCGTATGTATTATCTCTTGTCATCATGTCGGTCTCTCTCATCCAGTGTCGCCTGCAGTATTTCCACCTCCTGTGTTCTCTTCGCTCAGCTAGCGTTAGCATCATCAAGCACACAGCTGTTATATAACCTGTGATAGTGTGTGTGTGTGTGTGTGTGTGTGTGTGTGTGTGTTTCAGGGAACAGGGAGGAGTTTGGAGGAAGAAGACATCACCGATAACTTTGTTGTTCCTGTCCATGTTCTCACACACTCGGCGGCGCTGAGAGGGGTGGGGACGGAAAATGTGCCTCCAATCAA
Source organism: Stegastes partitus (assembly GCF_000690725.1). Classification (NCBI taxonomy): domain Eukaryota; kingdom Metazoa; phylum Chordata; class Actinopteri; family Pomacentridae; genus Stegastes; species Stegastes partitus. The sequence goes on along the minus strand of NW_007577845.1, from coordinate 669,231 downwards.
ACACACACAGAAACCCTGAGCTACGCTAACCGGCTGTGTCAACGGGACGTTCAGCCGGTGCCTCCTGTCATCGACTATCAAATCGAATCGGAGGGCTGGCTGTGATTTTTCTGCCCCTCGGCTCGAGCAGAGATGTTGGCAAACGCCCCGTCTGAATTGGCAGTTTGCTGCTTGGCGTCGTTATTTCCAGAATCAGCGACAAATTTCAAACGATGACCCAACAAAACAGCGAGCACATTCCAATTAGAGTGTGGACAATGAAAACAGCCTTGAGCGTCCACCGGGGCTGTGTTCACGCCTCTGTTTTCCATCGTACCGATCTAATCTGAAGGGAATATCCTCTCTGGTTCTCTGAGGATGTAAGGTGGTGCTTCACAGCTCCATATGGAAAGTAGGGGTGCAACAGTAGGCGTACTTGAACAGAACCTTTCGGTACACAGCGGTTGGCACATGTTGTGACCCAAACAGTTCGTGCTAAAACTACATTTATGTTGATATACCTGCACCCCAGAACAGAAACTCTACAGCATGAACGTTTCTGCACGTCACCAACTGTCCATCAGCTGCAGCAGTAGATCAGCATCGAATCCAGCTTTATATATGTAAACACTAAAAACTTAAACCCAACGCAGTCAGAACCTGCAGCTTCTCTGCTCACGCTGTGCGGGTCGATGAGGGCAAACACCAAACCCATTGCGTTTGTCCGCTGACAATTCCAATAAAGTTTTTTCAAACAAGATGGCCGTGTCCTCGGTGTGGCCAAACCAGAGTGAGGTAATGCTACTGTGTGTAGTTTAGTACCCACAATGCACTGCTGACTTTAAAGGTTAATTTAAGTTTATTCTGAACATGTTGCACTTCTTATTTATTTATGTAATCGTGGAGCGTAAACAGCTCAGAGTCTTTTCCTCGTGGCAGTATTTCAGCAGCCTACCTCACCTGCTGCAATAACAGCCAATTTTTGATGTTTTTTTTAAACTAGGTGGGAATAAATTCTTGCTAAGTTCTGATTCCCGGAGCGTCAAACCATGAATGATGCACACCTGCCTGAAGGAACGTTATTCTCACACTGCTTTGATGTTTTCTGTTCTTTCTCTCGCCGTGTGGCTGTGTTTGCTCGTCTTAAGGGCTCTGCGGTGCAAGCTGGGTGCAAAACAAATAAAAGCTGCAAGAATAACTCTAAATGAGCACATCTCTTTGCAGAGCTTTGCAGTGAGAAGTGCTTTTGAAGCCAACGCCGTCCCGTCGGCGCCGCGCTGGTCAGCCGCCTGCAGGCAAAATGTCACCGACTCTGCTGTGAAGCAAAATCAATGGACTGACGGCGGCGAGGAAACTGGGTCAAGGTAAGTTGTGTGTTTTCTGCAAGTCTTAACAGGAGGATGATACGGGAGCCATTTAAATGGAATATTTGTAAGCATTGTTAGCATTAACAAACCATCATACGTCCTCACAATGGATTTGGTCAGAAAAACACTCATCAGTCAATTAAATCCAGTAATGTGCATCCCCTGGTGAGCATGGACACTGTCTGCCATCAAAACCTGCAAGTTGCTTGGCAACAGCTATGAGCAAAGAGAAAAAAATGAGAAATTTACCCTGTGAAAGTCTTTAGCAAATAAATGCAGCCTGTCTTTGTGCTGTTTGCAGTGAGCATGGGTTCATATCCGACCACCAGCACCTCTCTGCTGCTAACCTTTGTGGAGCACGTGCAGCTGATGCTCTTTTGGGCTGGGGTGGGGCAGAAGCTGTGGACCCTTCCTCTCAGGCTGCACATCACTAATACTGCTAATTAAGCTCTGCATAATGAGCCAGCGGGAGACAAACAGATCAGACCAAGGACGTTACTACGGCTCAAGATGAGCAGCTGCAGCAGCACAACTCTGCCAAGTCATCCAGCAGCATGTGGATGATGAGGGGAAGCAGGTTAAGGTCACTCCTGTATGTGGGTTAAAGTGATGCAGAGGAGGAGCACAAAGAGGCGAGAGGCTGCTGCAGCGGGCGGGCTGGTCCACTGACCTCCTTTGGGTGTCTCTCTGTCTCTGTGGGTGCAGGATCCTGTGTCGTCCCCACTTTAAAGCCAATCAGTGTAATTACAGGCTGTGTTTCTATTAGCCACGGAACAACACACACACACACACACACAGATACACCACCTTGCAGATGAAGCTGGAGGACCCCCCGCTGTGTCACTTAAGCTAACATTACACTTTCACTCCCTTCTTTTTTTTTTAGTTCTCCTCCTTAAAGTTGAAGCTCATTTCCAGATCTACGTGTGTCTGAATTACCTGCTCTGCGGACGGACGTGTAGCTTCCCGGAGCTCCTTACGAGCGGCTAATTAGCGGCTAATAGCGGCGGGGGGATTAGTTTATGACGGCGGAGGCGGAACCGATCTGCTGACCGCTACTTCTTCCTCCTTCTTCTTGCTCTTGTTTCCCCGCTTTGTTTCCTCCTTTGTCTTGTCCTCCGCCAGGTGAAGCCGCCGCTGCACCACCGGGACGCTGAATGGAACAAGTCGCGGATCTTCACGCGCTCCCCGCAGCGGCGGTAACGGTAACGGTAACGGCAGCCGCCTCCGACTGGGGTGACATTGAGCTCTTTCTTCTTCTTCTTCTTTTTTTACGCGCCAGCTTTTCCAACCGGCGGCTCCCTCCTCCTCCTTCTCCTTCTCCTCCTCCTTCTTCTTCTTTTTTCTTCTTCTCCTCTCTCCCTCCACTCTTCTTCTTCTCTCTCTCTTTTTTTCACTCTCGAGGCACGCGCGCTGAATAATGCAGGGCTCGCGAGGTCCCGGCAGTGTTTTCTGTCCCGTTCCAGAGACAATCAGAGAGCGAGCCGCAGCCGAGCACAATGAGGCCGACCCGTGCGGATCAGGTTACCGCCAGTGCTGCCTTTCATTCATTTATTCAGCCCGCAAAACAATCTGACTGCAGCCCCGCAGCCATCCAGCCGGTCATCCATCCATCCATCCATCCATCCATCCCTCCCTCCCTCCGCTCTGTCTCCACACCTCCTGCCCGACTCAAATGTGCTCAGGTGGCATTTTAGGTGGTGCTGCTGGTGGGGGAACAAAACAAACTGGGAACAGTCCAGAACAGCCAGTGCTGGAAATATGTCCTCAATAGGTGTTTCTTTAATAATCCAGTTGTGCCACTTGGTGCAACTCCAGCACATGTCAGAAAGTGACCCTAATGATGTCATCGGGGTGAAAGGTTTTATTTAAATCTACAAGACAGCCCGTGTCTTCCTGTACCCAAGTACTGCTTTGATTTTGTAGCTCCATAGTCAAGTGTTATTATCTATAACAAGCTCGGGCTGAGATGTTTCACAGCCATGATTCCCCATAGGTTTTTCTTTTTTATTGTGTTTTATTTTTATTTATCTTTTTTCTTCCTGCTGTTATATCGATGAATGATGGAGCACTTTTTTGTCTTTTTGTCTTTCTTGTCACTCGATCAAGAGGCTGCCTGTCAGGTTCAATGTGTATTCTGTTATGGATGCTAAATGCTATCATTTGTTTTCTGCAAAACAAATCTACTAATAGAGTAACCTTGAACCTTGACATAATCCATTATGTGGATAGGCTGTAAGGGCTGATCCATGCTTTCCGTGTGCACAGACAGCGAACACGCACAACAGCAGGGACACGTCGTGTTTGCATCGTCCTTGACATCGAACACAGAAAAACGAGAGGCTCCAGTGTCTGTTTCTGAAGTCTGGCTGTGATTTTACAGGATACAGCAGCTGGTTACTGTGGCGCTGCAGTAATCTGATTATTCCTGAAACAGTGCACAGGATCTCTGGAGAGCTCTCCAACGTGTTGGAGCGTGTACGATTGAAAAGCATCTCTAAAGTCCAGCAGCGACGGCTTCAGTCACAACTGTTTCTATGATGAAACAAGCGTCTGTTTTAGTGCTGCTAACGAGGTTCTGAGGGCTGAGTCGTGTCAAGCAGGCAGCGTACATGCATGTGATCCTGTTCACACCACAATAGGTTTGCATTCATCAACAAACGGTCGCCCCTCACACAGATAAACCACTGGGCTGCTGTTGTGCTCCTGAAAGGCAGCCGGTGACTTTGCATTTTCTACAGGTTTTGGCAGCTGGTTCCAGATCGGGCAGCAGCTCCATGTGGAGGATGCAGCCCAGGGTTTCTGGAGAATGTAGAGGCTCCGTAGAAGGCAAACGTCTACAAATCAAAACACCTCCTACGTCCAGCAGAAGGTGCTTCAGCTACAGCTCGTTGGGTGATGAATTATAGACGTGTGGATGATTGAGACTCTGACTGCACAGCCTCTCGGGGAACATTTGTTTTCCTGGTGTAGGCAGTGGGAACAGTTTGGACTTGAGGACTCTTGTGGACTTCAGTGGATGATGCAATTTACTTCAAGTGTACCCTTGTGGACATATATGATCTGCTTTGGTTTGTAATTCTACATGTATAGTGAAATGCCTGTGTTACTGTATGTTTCCACTGGATCCATCATTTGTGGTGCATTATCACAGCACCATGCTTCTGAGGAGACCAGGCGTCATGTTAGCTGCTCCTCATTTGCTTTAATATATAAATATATACATTATTTGTGCATAAAATTGCTCCAAAAGTACTCTGGGATCGCCACAAATGTACTATTTCATCAGAAGGTTTCTTTATAAACACTGTAATGATGATAAAAACAGATTCTGCAGACAACTGAGCAGAAATGTGATGGAAACGCCGTGAAGGGCACACGAGCAGCAGCAGCATGGAGACAGTGGTGCACCTGTAGAAGGGGAACAATGCGACTGACTTGCATTCCAAACATGCCCCCTGAGCAGATGTCTGGTTCAGCACAGTCTATATGAAAGCACACAGAGAAGACTGTGCACAAGCCTCCAGATGGATTATCTCACTTCAAACAAGCAGCTTGAATTCATTACTGCCTTAAAGAGAAAAAAAACTCTGAAGTAGAGGTCATCAATTAGTTTAGTTTGGGAAATCATTATACTTTAGGTTCCTGATGTTCCCTTTAAATTGTGTTGCCTGCAAATACACCTATCAGCCAAAGAAGCCACCACCTTCCAGGACAAGGGCACGGTATCTCTGAGGGGATCTGGAGAGCTTGAAGGGTCAAAGCCTCGCGTCGTGGCTGATGGGTCTGGAGCTGATGTATATCTATAAATACGCTTTCACATTAGCAGCCTGAATGTTCTGTATTATTGCAGCAGAACCCCACATGGCAGAGGGTTTTTCCGGCTGAGAGAAACTCACAGTTATCATCTGGAAAAACACAGTCTGCACGCTGCTATAGATGCTCCCACGAACCTTTTATTAAATTACTGCTGTTTGGAGTGTGAACGCTCCTCTTTGGAACTGGCTGTTCCGACACAGCACTGCACTTATCTCCATCTGCGCTTCGTCACATCTTTTCTCAACTCTACTTTTCCCCATTGAGGTAACAGAACATTTTTTTAAAATAAATAAATCAAAGTCTGACACAAACACACACAAATGAACCACTTTAAGTGAATGGCAGCCAAAAATAATGAATAATGGATGTTGCTGCTCGGAAGCCTGTAATCCTTCAGCTAAAGGTGAAAAAAAACAGTCACAACCACATAATGAAAGGTTTTCCGCCTGGTGTAGTCGCTCACTCTTTAGATGTTAAACCAACTGTTTGAATATATTCTGTGAGGGATATCTTGTGGCAATACTCGCCCGGTTCCCAGCTAGAACTTTTGAATTCATTTTTATTGCCCCCCCAGACACACGGTACTCACCATGGCGGTGTGAGGATGTCTGGATGGAGCGGGAGCCTGATAGCCATTTGCTGTTGTCATGGTAACCCCTGGTGTTTGGATGTAGCCTGTGATAAAAAATAAAAGAAAACAGAAAAATGAATAATAGTTACCTCTGTCATCTTCCTTGAGGCTGGATGTGTTTCACGTCGATGGTGACGCTGTTCCTTTGAGTTACTATAAATCTGTGTTGCTGATTCGGCGCTCAGATTCATTCTTTATTAAATCTAATCTCTAAACACATTCATTTCCTCATTTAACTGTAATCTGTCCATCGTTCCGACTTCTTCAGAACATGTCATTCTGTATATCCATATATGATGTTTTTTTTAAATGAAAAAGGGAAATGAGCCTCTTGTGGGCTGTTATCTGTATTTAAAATGAGTTTCTTAAGCACCGACATGATCGAATACATGGTCCTGCAAATGTCAAGATGAAAGTCTGTCTGTCTTCTACATGCACATCTCATACTGTAATAAGCAAATGATGCAAACATGCATCTGACCTGTAATTACTGTAACAATAACAGGTCCGTACATCGATAATTGTGTCAATCAGGCAGTGATCATAATTTTTTATCTGCGCTGGCAGCACACAGACGATAAATCTGTGGTCTTCGGCGCAGCCTCTGGCTCTACTTTATCTCTCCTTTGCTGATTCAGTGGCCCACTTCCACCTCGAGGAGTTCTTCTGATTTCATATCTTATCATCCTCAACCTCCTGACACCCACGCTCGCCGAACTGAGGGAACGACGCTGCTGCGAGAGACGCTGCTGTCAAAACAGATTTCTAATGTTACTACTACTACCTCTGCTGATCTACGACGGCGCAGGTACTACCACTACTGCTTTAATTACTACTACTACTACTATTATTACTACTACTACTACTGCTGCTGTCACAACTACAGCGACAGGAGTTGTGACAGTTACAGTCGTAGCAGTTAAACACAGCACCTACATTTACAGTATTTATACTTGGCTTTCCATTAGTGCATCAACATAAACTACATTTCACAGGGAAATATTTGTACTCGAGTATATTTTACATAAGCTGCAGTGACTTTGCAGATTTTGCTTCCCCGGTATGAGATCATAAGGTCTATAAAATATACGGCACCGTGATGGGTCTGGCTATACGAGACTGTTTTCGGCTTTATTAAAGGATCTTCATGAGCTTCAGCGGGATGGAATCCTGCAAAACGAAGATCTGTTTGTCTTCCATGTGCAAATCTGATGCTATGAAAAGCTAATGACGCTAACTCAACACTCAGCTGTGATTTCTTTGCAGATTTTACACACAAGAGCTCAGATTAGCTGATATAATATAACAGTGCTGACCTGTTATTATGCTCTAAAATCTTATAGGTGAAACTTGGCAGCATTAAAATGATGCTTAAACTGTTCATCAGTGCAATACCACACTTTTAAACTTCGACTTATAAAACTGATAGCTCCCAACAAATAAAAAAATCTTCTACATTTCCACCTGAGTACAAATAAAATAGAAGACCATCAGTAGTGAGAATAGCAGCAGCAGTGGTGTTAGTAAAAGCAGCAGCATGCAGCAGCAGCATTAGTAGCATCAGCAGTATTCCCATGAGACTAGGAACAGAGACTTTGCTCTCTTTTTGCACAATTTCTGTCAGAATCCAGGATTATTGCACATCTAATCATGCACTTGACTTTCGCCTATTAACTCTTCATTTTATACCTTTAAACATCTGCAGCTTCATCTCTGCTTTGAACCCTGAATTCATGAGTTGCATCCAGTCACACTGTCATGATGCATCCTTATCGTTAAATAACTCCTGGCACATTCATCCTCTTCCTGTCCTGTGTGTGCCTTTTTACGTCTCAGTGTGCAACAATTATCTGCGGTCATGGTTTCTGCGGCTAATGATAAGCCAATTAGAGTTTATCGTCACAGACTACACACCCATCCTGAGCTCTGAGGGAGCAACAGAGTGTGTATGTGGCCTGAGCGCCGCTTCCAGATGCCGGTCGTCATGACGTCTCTAATATAATCATCTATCACCTTGTATTATGTGTTCTGGGAAAGCGGGTCGTGTTTTTGTAGCTGCCCGCCCCGGATCATGTGTTTGATTCAATAACAGTTCGTCATCCAAGACAGACGGGCGCTATCAAAGGAAGGACGGCTGCTGTGTACGAAAGGAATCTTTGCAACACGGTTTCTACAAATGTTCTGCTCCAGTCTGTTCACCTCCGTGTTCCTGCTTTTGAATGAACAAGCGTACCGGTGTGTTCAGTGTGATCTTTTCTTTACCTCAGCGAGTCTTTTTTCATCCTCTTTGTCCACTGCTGCAGAGCTGTTAGTGAGTCAGACGTGTGGAAGCCTCTGTTAGTGGTATTTACACTGAGGGCCACCTCATAACTCCTGCAAAACTAGATCAATGTAAAGTGATCCAAGCACATGTACCTGTCTCATTGTGGTTCTTACACTCTACCGTCTCTTCCTACTTTCCTTGATGTCTATCCTTTCTTCCTGCTTTCTTTACCTCCGTCCTACATGTCTATCTACCACCTTAAATACCTGCCATCCTCACCGTCCTGCGGTTACACCCGGCGGTGGAACGCAACAAACATTTGCTCAACTTGTGAAATCTGATGCTTGGTTACAGATTAAACTGAACAAAATAAAAGCAGAGCTGAACTTTCATTTGTTATAACTGAAATTTTGAGGTTTGGAATATTGGATAGAGAACAAGTGTTGTGTCTGTGATGGTTGGTGTTTGTCACTATTTTATTTTAACCAAATGGTCAGTCAGTAAATGAGGAAATCAGAAGAATAATTCATGTGTATGAGGAAAAATTATTATTGGTAGCAGAAGAACATTAAGTGGTAAAAAACAGGCTCCATCGTCACAACAGTTTAGTAGAACTGAAATGCTTCTTATACATTAATAATAATTGAATATATAATAGTTTAACACTTGCAGTTAATGTTTTTTTCTCCTTTGAATGCTTTTACTATTGACACTTTCAATAAACTCATATTTCCCTCAACATTTTACCTTGTAATGTAGTATTTCTACAGTGATAGTACTCAAAATCTAAATACCTCGTCCACCGCTGGTCTTAATGATTCATTAGCTCTTGCAGTGTATAAACTCATTAGATACTAAGCAAGCAGGACGAGTCCCTGCAGGACTGTTGAGGCAATATTAGAACCATTTCTCATGTCATGCTGCAGGAGCTCACATAAAAACACCCTGCATCCACATCTCTGCACATGCATCCTGTAACGTGTGCTCGTCTTTACATTTCTTGCAGGAATAAACATTTAAGTTACTCAGCAGCACATCTGCATGATCAGTTCGGCCACTGTCACATTTCCTTGCGTATAAAAATGTAAAATTTAGGAAGTACGCTTTGATGCATTTCGTTTAGCACTCAAATAATGCTTTACTTTCCTCATTTTCAAGCTTTGTAATATCATGCATAAAATATTCTGACATTTACTCAGTGAGAAGGATGTCAGTGAATCATAGAGCTGGTTGTGCAACTTGGCTGTAATTTCTATCTTAGCATAAGTAGGAGTTTTTTGTCTTGGTTTAGTTTGTTTGTTGGCTTGACGGGGTTAAATCATTGACTCTTTCCTCTCCCTCGCAGTGATCGATCACCTTACCTGACGTACATTTTTGCTCTTAATCACTGTAATGTTTTTGAATCTTGGGAACGAACGGCCTCCCGCCTGTCGTTGTGCTGAAAACAGAGTGTGCGTGCTCGTTAGTGGCGGTGGGTATTATAACAGCTGGGTGCGGTGAGGATAGCTCGTGATGTCTTTGTCAGCAGCCAGTGAAAAAGTGAAAGTTAGAGACAGATGGAAAGAACAACAAGCAAGAGACAGCAGGGGGGCACTGGAGAAACTCAGCTTTATTGACCAAAGGTAGAGAGAGGATACAGATACCAGAGGAGAGAGAGAGAGAGAGAGAGAGAGAGAGAGAGAGAGAGAGAGGATGTGACAGACTGGAGTACAGAGTGAGTTGCAAGAGAAAAGAGAGAAAAGAGAGAGAGAGAGAGAGAAGTGTGAACAATAGAAAATGGCTCCTTTGTTTTTTTTTGTTTTTAACAGTCCATACAACCATGAGGGCAGGCAGACAGGAGAACAGAGACCCCTACAGAGACAGAGGAGCACTGCAGGCGTGGCAGTGGGGCTGGTAAACTGGACAGATCTGTTCTTCATGTACAGCTCCTTGCATTACATCAAAAACACACACGAACCCAAACAGGCAAACTGGATTGGTCAGACTCCGCTTTCACTCATGTTTCTGAGACTGTGATTGTAATTTCCTCTTTTTGTGGGTGTGTGCTGTCAGTGCTTCTTCGTGCATCAAACTTTGGAGGAAGAGGAGGAGGAGGAGGAGGGGAACTAACACTGCACTTTCCAGAATGCACTTCTCTGCATAGTCTCCTCAGTCTTCAAAAAAAAAACCCAGACAGCTGTGCAACGACAAGCCAACCCGGGACACCTGAACAGGACAGCGTTAGTGCCCAGCCACTAGCCTGACAGCGTGCTGCAACTAAAGAGAAGTAAATAACTCTGCGGTGATGGTCAGAGGAGGGGAGAGAAGGTCGCGTGGGGTTAATTGTGAGATTACACACAGCAAAGCAGTGGAGTGAGAGAATGAAAATATACAAAGCTCTCATTTGTGCACTCGTACAGTCGTCGTATGGCGTCGTCGGACAGGTCTAGTACCGCAGTCATCAGAATTAATTATCTCTAGAGTTCTATATAGATGTGGAAAATAAAATTGTCGCTAAGTAGAATATAGAGCATATTTACATTCTTTATCTACACAGGAAACCAGGTCCGGGCGAACGGACCCGGCGGTGGCCAATCACACAGCCAGCTGGACTGACTGACAGCAGCGGCGGCCAATCACACCGAAGCATGTATGATGGAAGGGTGACGTGGTGTCCTGCACTGACGGGACAGTTCAGAGGTGGTTGGTGATTGTATGGCTGTGCACAGAGCCACGTAACGAGGCCTTTCAATGCTGGAAGAATGCTTTTTCTTTCTCATGCACAGCAATAATGTTTTTGTCTTTCATTCTCTGTACGGCTATCAACAGAGTTAGTACACAGTGTGGAAACAGATGTTATGGCCTTTAGTCAAGGATCAGGACCAGTACAGCAGACGGACAGATGACTGAAGAAAGAAAAGAGGCTCTGAGGGCCAGTCTGCCCCTAGAGTTTGTTTGTTTTCATTTATTTATGATGTGAAAAACTCATTTCTCACATGAGTGAATTACATTTAGATCTGAAGCCACCTGAGCCACAGAAGCACCCCTTAGTCGCATTACTTGGACCTTAAGAGCCTCCCTAAAACTTCTGTAAACGTGCAGACACTTTCTCCAGTCATGTGTCTGCTCTCTGGTCCGTGCACCTTCTATTGACCTAACGGCAGGTATCTCTCTGTTGTGTACATAAGCAAAGCCTGGTCACCGGCTCTCCAAAAAAACAAATCTGTCCACAAGATGCATATGGAGCACCATCCTCTGTGTACCATCTAGCATGAGAAACACCTGAAGGTCCTCGCAGAGCATCCGCTGTTACTGAACAGGATGAGGATGGTTAGTGCTTTAGAGAGATTTTCTGAAAACCAGCCGAGTACTGTGTAATATATATACGTATACATGATGTTCTCATGACACCCAGGCCTGGATTTAGTGTAGCACCCGTGTAAACAGCGGCCTGGATGGTGACTGTAGCGCGAGCTGGCAGTGTTTTCAGTCTCTTTGTTCTCTGCAGACTATAATGGATCTCTGGTGGAGTTCTGCTGCAGTGAAGTGAGTTGAATGGATAAAAAGATGAATGATGCATAATCTTTGCCTAAAAGCTCGTTTGAGCACAGCTGTCACAGCTGTAATATAGTACTCTGGTAGTGCTTGTTAGTATTCATAGTCCACATATTTGTGCCCTGGCTGTTAGTGGTAGGCCCCCTTTTTTTTTCTTTTTGTTTCCAAAGGTGTAAATATGTGTTCCCTCGCTGCCAGAGTGTGTTTGTTAAGCTGCCATTAGCTTCCTGTGCTCTATAGTGTTCGGACACACTGGAAAAAAAAAGTTGGCTGTTTAGATCCTACTGGCTGCCAAAAGGTGTTCCACGGCTTCTTATTGGCTGCTGAGTTCGGAAGTACTAGAATTAGAGGAAATTACCTCAGCAGTGGAATAGCTGGAGTTAATGGAGGAAACAGGAGAGAGAGAGAGAGAGAGAGAGAGAGAGAGAGAGAGAGAGAGAGAGAGGATGCTAACTAAAGTGTCAAAAACTCAGTTTCCCATGGAAACAAGCGTCCCAACAATTCAATGGCCTTTTGAGATTCAAAACAAAAGAAAAAAAATAGTTCAGATAAACAGCAAACTGAAATAAAATCTAATTATTTCTATCTTTTTTTTGTTGTTTTTGTTTCTGTTAGGACTGTTAGTGTGGTAGAATGAAGAGGCACATAAAGAAACCAAGGCATCGAGGGCCCACCTCTTGGTGGGCTGGTTGAGTTCGTACGTTGTGGTTGTTCATGTGTGTATGTGTGGAAACAACAGGAGCGGAAAGAACAGGAAGTGGCTGAATAGAGAAATAATAATAAAAAATGTTTGTGTTTTTGAATGTTTTACAATCTGGCTTATCAAAGGTAAAGATGTGGCTGATTGTCCTCAGAGACAAACTGTTTGGTTCGACAGCATCGCAGTGTGACTGATTGTCCATACATTCTGACTGGCTAATGGGAGGAGTTTAGTTTGACCCGGTTTAAGCTGTTTGTCAACAAACATCAAATTTCTCCGTCTGTCTGTCTGATTTCATCATAAATATAGCAGCATGACAACAGCTTGTTTTGTACATGTTGATTTAAATTTGGGAAACATCCTGCGTTATCTGAGGAGATAGCTTGTGGGAAGGCGGCGCCTCCGTGCTGACAGAGAGGGTAACGAAAGAGCAGAGATGTAGAGGTGATAATGCAACTGAGTAGAAAGTCAAAAAGTCAGACAGGAGTGTGTGTTCGTGCGAGTGTGTGTGCCAGCCGATCAGAGTCCAGAGGAGGAGGAGGAGGAAGGCAGGGCTTCTGTTAGTAATCATCCAGAGACAGAGGAGAAGAGGGGAATAATAAAAGGGTGGAAGAGGGAGAAGATTCAGTCACATGAGGATGCAGCACTCGCAGCGTTTCCTCTTGTCTGTACCTGTGGAGGGGGTGAGGCCGGGCGGGGGGGCCGTGTTGGCTTCTGGGTTTGCAGGAGGCGAGGAGGCGCTGTCGGGCTCACGGCCGTCAGATGACAGTTCCGTGCTGGCGGCCTCAGACGTGGCCGGCCGCCCCGACACGAGGTCGGCCGCTGTGCCGTCGATGACGGAGATGTCGGTGACCGTCTTCTCCCGCAGCGATTTCTCGTCGTCTTCGTCGATGAGGACGACCTCGGCCTTCACGGCGCCGTCGAAGCCGAGCAGCCGCCTGCTCTCGCTCATGTCTTCAACGTCCTGGTAGCCGAGGAACACCATGGTGACCGGGTGCTCCGTGCTGGCTTGGGGTGGGGCGGTGACCTCGTCGCCCGGGTGGGCCGAGGAGCCCGGTTGGGTCGTGACCGGAGCAGAGGAAGGGGGCATCATGCCCAGCCGGGTTTCCCTCTGGAGGACGACCTGGGCTGGTGGGCTCGAAGGGATGGATGGCGGAGCGCAGGAGGGCGGGGACAGATCGTCGATATCTGCCGGGGAAACGTAGGCCTGTGGGGAAGCCGGGGTCACCGTCACCTGACTCTGTCCGCCGTCTCCTCCTCGAGCCCCGGGCCTGGCAGCTCGCTGGATCAGCTGGTCCACCTGCGCCGAGCTCCAACCATTCTCCACGGCGGTGGTGGAGACGCCCCCGGAGGAACTGACCTCGTAGACCACTTTTCTGCCATCGTCGTAGACTTTGATGCCGCGCGACGCCGCGTCCACCGGGTTCACGCGGTTGGCCGACAGGATGCGCTGCTCGCCGGTCTGCGGGTCGTGCTGCACGTTGATCTCCATGGCAAACATCGCTGTTAGAGGGGGAGGTGAGGGGAGGGAAGGGTGGAGGAGTGGAAGAGAGACGGGGAGGCGGGGAGGGTGGATGCATAAGGAAGAGTGAAGGGGTGGGGTGGGACCAGTGAGGGTGGGGGGGTGATGGGAGGAAAAGGTGGAGGGAGTGAAGCGTGAGGACGGGGACACAGTGTTCTCTAAAGTCTGATATCTGGAGTTTACTGCTTTATATACAATTAGTAAAACACAACACATTACTGCTTCACCCAGAAGTCTAGTGAACCACAGAGGCAGAAGATCTGACACTCGCCCAACATAAACTTAGGACACATGGAGGGAACTTTCTGGTAAACTAAAACACAGTAAAGACACGGTTCTAGGAGGACACCTTCTGGACCAAGTCTTGTTTTAATGGTCTTTCCTCCTGGTTAGGAATTGCAAATAATCAAATCTGTTCTGCTGCGGTTTGTTTTTTAAACTCGTCATCACACTGCAGACGAGTCCAAAGCACTGCAGCTGTCCACTCTGCTCCAGCAGCTGAGCTCTGTACACCGGAGAGCTTCTGCCCCACTGCAGAGTCAGCAGCACTAAATACAATGAACTGAACACAAGCTAGGAGGAGATTTCTCTTTAATAATAAGGCTGGTAGTCAGAGAGAAGCTACATGACTGCTGTTAAGTGTAGAAACAAACATGGATGTTGAGAGTAAAATTACTAATTATCTTAAACAAACTAAAACCCAAATTGAAGTTATTGTAAACCTCACATTCGATCTGAAACTGACTAGAAGTGATGTGATGATGCTCACATGCTGATCTGAGTTCTGCTGATGCTGCTTCTGCCTCCACCTGCTCTGAAGCTTGCACCAGTAACACCAACTACGATGCTGACACCAGTAACCCTCTGCTCTGCTGATGATTCAGTCCCTGATCTACCTTCACATCTGTGGATGCTCACTGGTTAAGTAAGTTTATCAGTGCTTTGGCTGCATGTGTCTCTCAGTAACTTAAATCCATGAGATATGACTGAATTTAAATGTGTTTATCTGCGACTCTCTGCTCTCGTATGACTTTATCCTGGTTATAATCCAACTTGGCCGAGGCCCAAAACTTTCCTCCCTCC
>NW_007577845.1:597034-653771 GCF_000690725.1 Stegastes partitus | reverse complement strand
CACACACCGTCCCACACAAACACACACCGTCCCACACAAACACACACCGTCCCACACAAACACACACCGTCCCACACAAACACACACCGTCCCACTCTCTCTCGCCTCTGTTTCGGTTGTCCGCGGCAACACCAGCACCCCTGAGGTCCAGTGCTTATGCAGCAGAAGCAAGTGTGTGTTTGTGTATTTGTTTCTGCTTTGTGCATCTGCGTGTGTGTGTGTGTGTGTGTGTGCGATGGCCGGGACAAAGCTTTGGGGGGCTTACGGGGCTTGTTGGTGAATAGAGGGGGGATAAAGCCAGTGACTGCAGGCTGCAGAGTCATGGCCTTGTGTGTGTGTTTGTGTGTGTGTGTGAGCTTCAATAGCCTCACTGAGCTGGGTCCTGTGTGTGTGTGTGTGTGTGTTTACGTGCATGTGTGTGTGCTCGTGATTGTGACTGGGTGTGTGTTTGGTTGTTCAGGAGCGAGGTCTGGCTTGCATCTCCCCTGCCTCAGCGAGACTATTATCCACACACACACAAAATAATACACAAACACACACACACACACAACTCAGGAGTGTGTTTATGCACTTTGCATGTGTGTGTCATTGCTCATACCTTCATCCTGGGTCATCAGGCTCTGAAAGAGACACGAAAAAGTCCAGTTGAGACACAACATCAGAGGATGTTTAATGAGAAGTCAGTGTTTCAGGGTTTTGTCACGTCTGTCTTTTTCTGTTCATCACTACATTAAAAGCATCAACACACAACGGCAGTGCTACTTTACCAACAACTTAAGTTTGAAAAGTTAAGTCTTGGTGGTTCTGGTGCTGGTCCAGTCAGCATCTGACGTCTGCATCGATGTGACTGCAGTTTAATCAGTGCAACTGAATGTGAGCCATTTTGTAAATCAGCTTTCAGGCTTTTGTTTTTAATTAGCAGCAGAGGGACCATTACTGCTTTTTTTTTTGCTCTAAAGAACAACATTGTGCAACTAAACATTAACAAACTACCAGCCGATTGTAAGAACTATAAGGTACTTCATGCTCTTCTACCTTCTGCAGGTCTTCTATCGAGCGCTCCGTCTCTTTCAGGCGCTCTCGAAGAACTTGCTCTTTGGCGGAGATCTGAGACTCCTCGCTCTCGAGCGCACCGATTTCAGACTCCAACCTGCAAACACACAGAAGAGCTCGTTGAGTTCTGCTCTGCTGAACTCTCCCCCGTGCAGAAGAAAAGGTGTTCTGTGCTGCTTTTCAACCCAGCGTGAAGGTAAACAGTCGGAATCTGTTTCTGGTCAAGACACTGACTCCAGAATGCAGTTTGTTCTCAGTCCCTCTTTGGTGCATTTACGGCAGCCAGGATACAATCCAGATGCTCAAAACACAAGAAATAACCAGGTAGAAAGGAGAGATTACCAACTTGTCTGCCTGGAGAGTCTCTACATCCCCATCCAGCAGCCTGATGAAGGATGTAGAGCAGCTTTACGGCTGCTACGTCATGCACTCGCTATTGAAAGAAGCTGAGGAATGTCTAGGCAACCAATTTTGTCTTTTTTTTTCTGAAGACATCAGTACTTTTCTCTAAATTGCACCTAAAATAGGCCTGAGTTAACACACACACACACACACAGCGTGCTCACATGGACATTTAAGAGATGGATGTAACAACAATACTAGGAAGCAGTCAGGGAGGAGGACCACGGTTGCTTCCTCACTTCAGAAACACACTCCTCTGGGAGATGAGGAATTTGTGCGTCAGTGTGTGCGAGTGTGTGCGTTTAAAAGAGAAATTAGGGTTCATAACAATGCCATCGACGCTCCCACAGTATTGAAGAATTAGTGAAGCTCACTTATCATATCGGTGACCATGAACGAGCTCCAGGACACGCCGTCCCGACCGACTGTTTACTGTTTGGAGGACGTTTAATCTGAAGCTCTTCACAGAAACACAAATAGACGGGTGGTTGTTTTTGGGGGGAGGATTTGTCAGTGCTAACAAAATCTTCACTGGTTCACTAGAAGAAAACCTGAAGCTTTTCACCAAACAAATCCACTCAGTCTCTGCTCCACCATCTGCCAGCGTTTCCGCTCAGGTTCCCCTTCAGCGGCGTGATGTGGAGGTGTTGCACAGCCACCTGAAGGCAGCACTGTGTCATTAGAGCGGCTTGTTGTCAAAGCTTTGATACCTGCGCTGTCCTCCATTCACACACATGCACTCTGAGACCCTAACCAAATGCTACGCTGCACATACAGTGAGCGTGCACATGGCGGTGGAGGCGGCGGGTGGAGCTGGAGCAGCAGTTGGGTTGTTAGAAGGTAGGAAGCAAACCTTTTGTTGGCTGCATCTGTCGCACAAATCTGTCGTCCCTGCCGTAGAAACTGGCCGAACAAAGCCTGAAAACAGATTCTCACGGGTCCAGTGTGTAGGATTCAGATGATCTATTGGCAGGACTAGAGCATAATATTCATAATGTTGTTTTTATTAGTGTATAATCACTTGAAAACATCAGCGGTTGTGTTTTCATTACCTCAGAATGAGACTTGTCCTCACTGCAGGTTTCTATTAGCCCACGGTGGCTAACAGTGAAGCCAGAGAGGCCCTTTTCTGGCTTTCCATTGATTACCATCCACATTCTCTCTACTAGGTGCTACTCAATCCCACGCACTGCTTCTTTAACAAATAAACTCGGCCTTACGTAACCGTGGCCTGAAGCCATTGTTGTGGATCACAATCATCAGCGCGGGTCGGGGTCGGTCAGCGCTGTTTGAAACGACACGATTCAAGGGTCCATTCAGCCGATTGTCCTTGGTGCAGAGAGAACGCAGCAAATATAGCAACGAAACATCGGCTTATTGTAAAACCACGGTCCACGCTGAAGAGAGACGGCTTCTTATCGGGGCGCATTGTCCGTTTTAATGTCACATGTGTGACTCATGATGAGGTGGAACGTTGGATTCATTTGTTGGGTTTATGTCAGCAGGTGAAACTCGCTGCAACCATGAATCTAACATTTTCTCCAACTTATTATCTGAGTGTATTTTGAGGTCTGTTATTTATAAAACATACATGCTCTATATTTAGCTCTAGCCTTGATGCCATGAGGACCATTTACCCAACAATGGACCGAGCACCACAATGTGTCATCAATTCATGTGAGCAGAACACTTGTGTGTCCCTGAAATTCTTCAGCAGAATGTCTGACATTATGATGTGACTGTTTGTCTGTGGGGCGACGTGTCCTGCAGCCAACACAGCAGTGTAGAGATAAGGAAACATGGGGAAAAAATAGAATGAATTGGGGCCAAAAGACGTGTAGGCAGGTTTATAGATCAGTCACTGTCATCAATGATTTCAGTGATTAAATTCACACCAGTACCACTCTACTCCAGTAATATACCGTAAAATAGCATTTTTTACACTGTAAACGGCACAGAAAAATGAATTTATTGGAATTGTATGAAGGTGTTGTGCACATTTTAAGAGTGCAGAGCAGCTAAAAGAACCCAATCTGCTTTATTATCCTTCCAAAATGTTATATTTCAGAACGCATAAAGCTGCTAACTTTTGAGGTGCCGCAGTGCAACAAATGTTTTAATGAAATATTATTACAGTGAGCAAACAAAAAGACTTTACAGTGCATCACGGAAGGAAGAACTAGAAACTGAAAATGTGTTTAAATCAATAGGAACAACATTTACTGACACTAAGAGACGTTTAAAGAGGCCAAATTTGGTTAAACCTTCAGAGCATCCATGTACATATGGACTAAGAAGAACTAAAGTCTGCTGCCTGGCTCAGGAAGTAGAGGATTTGTGTTTTATGTTATGTTCAGATTAGGTTCAAGATGCACACAGAAGAAGCTAGCTTTGAGGAAGCTAACGTCCTCTGATGAAGTTTAAAGTCATCACCTGGACAGGTAACCAGTCTATCACAGGGCTACACTTAGAGACAGACAACCAAGCACACTCACATTCACACCTACGGACAATTTACAATCACCAATTAACCTCAGCATGTTTCTGGACTGTGGGAGGAAGCCGGAGAACCCGGAGAGAACCCACGCTGCACGGGGAGAACATGGAGACTCCACGCAGGAAGATCCCGGGTGTCCTCACCGGGACGCCAACCACCGACCTTCTAGCTGCGATGCTAACGATGCTAACCACTGATCCACCTGCAGCCCCTAAAGTGATCCACAAGTAATGAATCATTTCCAGACAAGAAATGATAGAACGATAGAAGAATGATGATGGTACAAATACATCTTTTGAAACTGTCATTATCAAGAAAGATCATTTTCTAAACGTTCACGAGACATTTAAAAACCTAAAATGACCTGGAATTACATCATGTCCTCATATGGGTACTGATATGATATTAAACTGTCAAAAAAGTCGATAAATAACAAATCATCGGACCACTTTCAGCTTCATAACTAAACTTCCATCTGGATGTCAGCAAAGTCACTAAACTCAACAACACAACCCTCTGCTTGAAAATCAGCATAAACTCGTTTGCATCAAGCCCTCTTGTCTCTGCACCTTGACCTTCATTAGCAGTCGCCTTTCTCCTCGGCACCAAAGGCCTTTTTTAATTCTGCTGACCTGTTAATACCCGCCGATGCTGTTTTGGACCACAAGCCTGAAAAGCTGAACAGCGTTTGTCAGGAAATTAAAGGCTGGTCGGCCTCTACCTACAGTGAGTCTTATCTGACCCCAGCAGATGCCTTTACACCGCCGCCTCTCATTTAGCGGCTCTTCCCTCCACCTCCCCTTCTCATTTCCTTTTCTTTTTTTTTTCCTCCCCTTTCTGGCGGGAAATGGATTTTTACCTCCGCTTCCTCTGAGCTGTATGAGGTCTTGCCCAAATGGATGAGAAGCCAGAGTGGTGAGCGAAGGAGGACGCAGCTTTCTCGTCCCGCTCCATTATTACTATGTCAGCTAGTGTATTAATGCAGGCCAGCGCATAAGTGCATCCCTCAGAGCAACATCTATCATCTATCGCATCTACTGCACATAAATCCTTGTCAGTGACTCGCAGGCCGACGATAAATTGTTTCATCATAAACTCATTTTTCAGTATCTAAATCTAAATCAGCCTCTCTGAGTCTGACCTGTCAACGCTAACGAAGAATCACTACGATAGCCAATCACTGGTTCTGGTTCTAATCAGTTTACAGGCTGAAAAAATACAGAGAGAAGAGCAGGAGATCGATACAGATAAAGGCAGCAATAAGTAAGGACTCGGTAAGAAGAATGAAAGGAGAAAGTGTTCCTACAACGTTAATATTCCTAGAAAGTTAATATAATGTTTAATGTTATCAGGGGCTGCAGGTGTCTCAGTGGTTAGCATCGTTAGCGCCTCACAGCTAGAAGGTCTCCGGTTGGCGTCCCGGTGAGGACACCCGGGATCTTCCTGCATGGAGTCTCCATGTTCTCCCCGTGCAGCGTGGGTTCTCTCCGGGTTCTCCGGCTTCCTCCCACAGTCCAGAAACATGCTGAGGTTAATTGGTGATTGTAAATTGTCCGTAGGTGTGAATGTGAGTGTGCTTGGTTGTCTGTCTCTAAGTGTAGCCCTGTGATAGACTGGTTACCTGTCCAGGTGAACCTGCCTTCACCCTGAGTCAGCTGGGATAGACTCCGCCCCCCATGACCCTGGTGAGGATTAAGGTGTAGAGATGATGGATGGATGTTTTCAGGAACACGGAGAAAGGTTCTCCACCAATGTTCCAAACATGTTTTCCAGATGTTATTGAGGCCTCAGATGATTTTCTTTCACAAAACGTTAATTAACAAAGGTGGAACATTCTGCCTGCAATGTTCTACGGATGTTCTGGGAATGTTGTTAAGGAACAGAACGTTCTCTATAAAACATTCTCACAATGTTCCATAATATCAAAAAAAGAATGTTCTCAGACCAACATGTAATCCAGATGTTATCGAGGATGGTTTTACACAACATGTTGTTCCTGTAACGTGATATA
This sequence comes from Stegastes partitus, assembly GCF_000690725.1. NCBI lineage: Eukaryota > Metazoa > Chordata > Actinopteri > Pomacentridae > Stegastes > Stegastes partitus. The sequence goes on along the minus strand of NW_007577845.1, from coordinate 647,808 downwards.
TCAAAGGCAGAACATGTTTCCTTTACATTGAGTGAACACCTTATAGATAAAATGAAATCAAAGAGAGGATGTTCTCAATGCAACAATCCAAAAACCTTTTCAAGATCTCAGATAAGAGAACGTTCTTTATGGGACGTTCCTGTGCTTTGATATCTCTACAGAGGTGGAACATTCTGGTCGTGATGCTCTGAGGATGTTTTGGTAGGAGCAGACTATAGAAACTATCAAACGTTCCCATAACAACAAAGGCAGAACCTTCTCAGTGCACTATAGGGCACAACAGTCCAACAACGTCATCACCAAACACTTTCAGAACCTCTTTGGTTGTTTTATCTTTAAGAAGAGCGTTCTGGGAGCGAAGAGAAAACCTGTTAGGAGAACGTTCTCAGAATGCTTTCAGAATGAAAAAAGTCAAACCTTAAAACGTATAAGTAATGTAAAGTTGATGCTGCAGCACTGATAGACCAGACTCAGTGCATCTGTAACAGTTTAATAGCATCATGCATGTTATTTGGTTTATGTTAAAGAGAGACACACTGGAGGTGGAGATGCATGAGTCTGGCGCCCTCTAGTGATCAAAACTCAAACATGACAGCACTGAGCAGAGAACTGACACCACAGAGGTCACGGTGCTGCCAGCTTCATCCCCTGAACCAGCTCCAGTCCGTCCTGCAGTGGGTCGTGTTGGGAGGTCGTGTTACAGCTGGAGATGTTCTCAGACTGTTCCATCTCTACAGCACATCATCCTGACAGTCCAGACAGTGTTCAGGACTTGCTGTCATAAGCTCAGGGTGAAGGAGCCGACTTCATCAGGTTGCGTCCACTTCAGTTTAGTTTTGCATTATGTTGATGCAATAACTAACATCATTATGTCAACACAACCAATCAAAGTAAAATAACTTTAAAAGGTTTATCTAATTAAGTAAATCAGATTTTTTTAAAATCTTGCTGTCATGCATTTATGACGTATTGGCTCAGCAGTATCAAAACTATCCACCAACAGAGTCCAGACTTGACAAACTAGTTCCGTTCACTAACTAGACTTCCTGATTATCTGATTAGTTGTTTGTGCATGTGTGTGAATCGAGCCTATGACCTGCCGCTCTCCCTCCCTCTCTCCTCCACGCCTGGCAGCGCTGCTATCTCTGTGGCGGTCCTGAAGGACGGCGCTGATGTCACCGTCCCCGCCCTGTCAACCGGCCGCAGGCCAGTTGCCATGGATACGCCTGGGCGGGCAGCGCCTGCTTCCCACATCACACGGGAGGAAGGAGGAAGGAGGAAGAGCTGACATCTGGTTTGTTGTGCGGTAGGATGCGTGTGTGTCCGCCGTGCACTCAGACTGTCAGAGGCAGACGAAGCAATGACAGGACGAGCAGAGGAAGAAGGTCCGACCGCACCACCAGCCCGCAATAAATGAAGCTGCATGTGTGACAGCAGCAAACTGCTTTCTAGGTACGCTTCCTCCAGAGATGTTCTTGTTCACTTTTAAGATGCAGAGATGCTCGGAGGATAAAACAGTTTGGCTGAGGATGAGCCTCAGTGGGAATAAAAGTAAAGCTCACATTCATATGAGGCAGCTCTGATCATTTTTCCTGCAACTCTGAAAGCATCTACACACGAAACAAATGGTTTAAGCCACTATAATTGCTTATTAGTGTTTTAACGAGCAACAATAAGTCTATCTGTGTGAGTCCCATATATAGATACAGATATAAAATAAAGGTATATAAAAATAAAATATATCTTAATATTACACTTTGCTCAAAAATGTCCTAATATATCTGCAGTCGGCTACTGTGTTCTTATGAATGCTAAAAATTAAAAAACGAGATTTATGGAAGTTACTCGTGGATCTGCAGTGTGATGATAATTTAAAAACACAGCCTAACATGAGGGCTGTCTTTCTACAGATATGACTGTAATAAAGGTTTCTAATGCATTCTGTGGTGGTTTGAGAATATTATTATCACGTCTAACACGAATGAACATTAGAGGCCTCCAGGTTTAGAATCAATGCAAACACTCAGCGTCTGTAGTACATCACAAACTGTCTTGTCAGCACAATAAACCCAGAACAGCCCTTTGCACGGTCCGATTTAATGATAACTGGAAAAGTCAAAACAACTTTTTGGGCTTTTTCCAGATGAAATCCTCTCAGCTTCACGTCCATCAGCTGCCTCCAGATTATTAATCATTGGCCTGTTTTCAGCTCCCAGTTCAAAGCTGCATGGTGTATCTGCGCTCTGTCTCTGACTGTCCTCAGGGCTCGCTGACGCAGGTACAGATTTATACGCCGTCGCCTTCCTGTTTCTGTCCCGGTGTTGATCTGTCTCCCAGATCACAAACAGGATCCAGACAGATGAGGAGCGACACAGACCAGGTGAGCAGGTGAAAAATAAAAACCCGTGAGCCCCTTTTAATTTCAAACCTCGGGACGCACATCATTCCCAGGTTTTATTTTGGTCCCCTCGGTTCTGATCACTCTGCGGCCCACACGCCCAGATACAGCAGCTGGAGATCATACGGTTCTTTGATGGGCTCTACTTTCGTCGTGAATGATTAACTGTCCCGGGACTAACATTCACACACTACACACTCACATGATGCACATATTTATCCCCGTCTATCTCCGTCCCACGTCTTTATCTGTCCCATTGTTTAAAGTTTAAAGGGCGCAAAGGCAAATGACAGGATGTGCTGCAGACAGGAGCACAAAGGAGGGAGTGTGGATGCTGATTTATGAGCAGTAGCTCCATGAGAAATATTACAGAAACCAATATTTTCATTACTTATTTGCAGATTTTAAAAAAACTCGATAATAGTTTGTTTAATCAAACCACAGATCACTAACTAAGAAGTTTCTGCACCACAACAGACCAGGACAAGCAGCTAAAACTTCATTTTGGGAATCAAGACATTTCTGGAACTTTTGCTAAAACACTGATCAGTTTTCTAATCAATGAATCCAGTTTTGCTGCAGCAGCTCTGCTCAAAGCACAAGAACAGAAAAGTTGTTTTACTTGTGGAGTAAAACTATGACTGTCAGGACTTAAGTGGCTCTTATGCGGCTAAACTAAGACTTCAGCTGTGCATCCAACATCCTGCTGCGTTTTGTTTTACCTGCTCACAGCGAAGGGGCTCGGAAAGGAGTTAATAAGGCCGGCTGAATAATATCCCACCGTCTGGCTGATGTGAGAGCTGTCTGAGTCCCGGCTCGGTCCTTGAGAAGCAATTTAAACTCCACTAAAAGGCTTCTGTTCATGACTTTGAAAGCTCTGTGTGATGTGCTCTGAGGGTGTGAGAAGTAAAGGTATCTGTAATAACATCATCTCCAGGGCTTTGAAAAGTAGAATCAATACTTTTAAGAAGTCATGTTTGGATTTATTGTGTTGTATGAACCAGGTTTTAATCAAAACTGAATATTTCTGGTGAGTCTGTAACAACCGCTTCAGTCTAAATGGATTTATTGTTTGATTAAACGTTCACAAATAAACATTTTGTAGTTTTCGACGGCTGCTTTGTCCAGAAGTCGACTCATAAAGTTGTGAAACAGTTAAATCTTCACACTGGAGGAGCTGGAAAGCAGAGTTTTTGCTGTTTTTGTTGGATTATCTGCAGATTTATGTTGGCAAGCTAATCAATTAATCAACTAATTGTGTTGGTTTTTATGACATTTACACAGATTCAGCTTAAAAACCTGCGATACCACACACATCTGTTGCTTTAGCATCAAAAAAAGAAAAACTAATTTAGTTTGGAGCTAAACGATCCCAAACACAATTTATTTTGTTTACCAGAGAACCGTGTCCCACACAGAACACATTGTGTGTTTTATGTGTTCAGTTAACTGACTTCAATCGACAGCAACAGTTTAATAGGATTAAATTACAAGACTGTAAAAATCAGCCATGAGAAGGGCATGCCAGGATAAAAGCCAGATCACAAACACTCTAGAGTCCCGACGAGAGATTTGTGTTGGAACAAGTGACTGTGACGGAGACGCTTCTCGTTCCTCTGCTACCTGTTTAGCCCCAAACTACTTGTTTTGACAACAAAAATACCAAAAGCACTCTGTTTGGGACGTTCTGGAGATAAGAAATATGAAGTTTATTTTAAAAAGAGACTTTTGTGAAGAAGCAGGAGACTCTGGTGGATTTGAGACGTTCATCTACCTCACAGTCTTTGTCTGAACTCTTTGGGTTTCGGGGCTTTGAAGCCGTTTCTTCAGGTAACAATTTTGGTGGCTCGAGTTTATTTTCACTGCAGTTAAATTTAGCTGAAGCGGTTGTCTGGTGTTACAGCTGAGGTTAAGAAAATAAGCCTAATGCTGCAGTATTTGCCGAGCAGCTGTGTTTGACTGAAGCGTTGGTGAGCTCAGGTTTCAATGGGACGTATTAAATCATATCTGAATTTTATCACAAAGCAGCAGTTTCTTCAGTCAAAGTGCCTCCATGCATCTTAAATGTTATGTCGCTCGATGAGGAGGCCGAGAGCGACGTGTCTGATTTAAACAAAACATATTCAGGACTCGGCTGAGCCACAGTGGAGCGATCTGCACTGAAACGCTTCAGACTTTTCTGGACAAACAGCGTGTACTCTGGCGCTGCCACTGTGAGGCAAAAGACAAATATTCTTAGAACGTTATGTAACCCGATCCAGGGCACTTCATTGCGCCTGTTGCAATAAGTATAGTTTGCTGCTGCCTGCCTGCCGGACCTCGGGCTCCGTTCAGCTCCTCGGCACCGCTCAGACCGAAGCGGTGTTCTGGTCTGGTAATTTATTGATAGTGAGACGAGATAAGATGAAACACTATTGATCCGCTGTGGAGGAATAAGGTCACAGCAGCTGGGAAAACAGGGATGATAGTGTGACACAAACACAGGAGTGGAGGGAAGTGAGCTGGTGTCAGTGTGGGAAACGTGGACACATGTTCCTGGACCAGAACATGCAGTCACCCTGCTGGTCTGTGATTTCCTGACACCTCCTTTGTAGGACAAGTTGAGAAACTGGGTTTGTCTCTGGCTGTGCAGAAAGCCGCCCAGCTCCCCCACAATGATGGCGACACGGAGGCCGACATGAAACAAGCGGTAATCCAAAAGCGGGTCGGCGCGGGTCGGTCAGCGCCACATTGTGAAAGGGCCTTTCTCCTCCTCTGTGTTTACTCAGCCAGTCCACGTAATGATAGGGGTATCTGTAAAACTACCACTGTTGCCTCCACACTCTCTCATTGCGTGTCTGTTTGTTCTCCGTGCTCTGCAAAGTAAGCGTCTTGCCCGTCGCACAATGGACCGGTTTCTTCATCGGTCTTTGTGCGTTCCTTAAGTCGGGTTACGAGGAGAGGAAGCTGCCACACCAATGGGCTCTACTTCCCTCTTTTCTTGTTCTGTCTGTGTTCTGGGCTTCAGGTATGAAACAAACTGCACAAAGATGCTCTGCTGCCTTTTTCACCCTTTGCTTTCACCACAGCTGGTAGGGAACGTTCCCACAACATTTCCCAACATCACCTACAAGGTCTAAAAGAACATTTTTTTCCTTTTCTGGTAATGTTCCTATGAAGCTAATATAATGTTGAGATCAGGAACACAGATGATGTTCCATTAAAACAAAAGAGGAACGTTCTCAAAGCAACGTTCAAAAAATGCTTTCAAAGGTTGTCACAGCCTCAGATGATTTTTTTAAGGCAAAGGTGGAACCATCAGCCTGCAACGTTCTGAGGATGTTGTTGAGAAACACACTATGGAACACTTTTCTATAACATTCCCACAACGTTCTATGGCAATAAAGGTATAAACTAACGTTCAAAAAAGGTTGTCCAGATGTTACGGAGGCCTCAGATGACAGAATGTTCCTGTAACATGTGACATGTTAAAGGTAGAACATTTCTATAAAATATTCTTACAAAGTTGCACAATAACAAATGAGGAACGTTCTCAAAGCAATGTTCAAACAATGTTTTCCAGATGCTGTGGAAGCCTCAGACGACAGAACAAAGGTAGACTGAAGATGTTTTGGGGGATGTTGCTGAGTAACACATAATAAAACGTTCCCACAATGTTCCACCATGATAACAAAGGAGGAACATTGTGAGTGCAACGTTCTTTTTTTGAGTTTTGACAACGTTGGGCCTTAATGGTCTTGTGATGTTATCGCCAAACGTTTTTAGAACGTCTCTACATTTAAGAAGAACATTCTGGGAACTAAAACATGAGCCAGAACACCAGGTAGCGCTCGTATCGCCACACAAAGACGCCACTGTTGTCCCACGACTTTGTGTTTCGCTCTTGCGTGATGTGTTTTCCATCAGGTCGGAGCGTATGGACCATCTGAAGGGACGTCTGCTCTGATTTTATTTTATTTTATTTCTGCTTCTTGTGGGTTTTCTTTAAACTCAGCAGCACCAGACTTGTTCTCTGGTACAGCTGTTCCTCCTCCGTCTCACATTCCTGTTTGAACAGATACAAGCGTCCGTAAAAGAGCGACTGCTTCGTCTTTGTCACTTTCTGCCGTTAAAGCGTCGGCCGGTGCGCGTGTTGTTAGTGGAGCGGTCGTAAAAGTAGGACGGACTGGACGTCTGGGCTTCTGTGCTTCCAGCTACGAGGCGGCGGAGTGTGTTTGAGCAGAGTTTATAGGTGGACGGAGGAAGATGGAGTTTGCACTGAAATCCAGGTTTGCACACGTGCGCTTCGTCCCCACTGTTCACCTCTGTCCCTATCAGCAGTGGAAAGACTGCAGTTGCCCGGGTTACGGGATATTCTGGGATGGTGTCCCACAGAGTGTAAATATAGATGCCACACCCTCTGTCTGAAATGCACACACACACATAGAGGTCCATCAGTGTCCTCTCCCGTCCAAAACAAGGAAACCTCTCCGTCCTTCACGCCATGACATCACACCCAAATCAGTGTTTAAAGCTTCTCATATTTTTTTTTCCTTCCTGACGTTTTTTATTCGTGTTAAATAGTTTCATTACAGGGTTTCAAGTTGTTGGGCTCGAGGCACTCCTCAGACTCCCACACTTCATCTCACCCGCTGGAAACGCTTGTTTTCTGAACGCCTCCAGAGTTTTAATCCCAAACAGCTGAGCTCCTCTCAGAGCAATTTTCTGCGGACATCTGAGACGCCGGCTCTCAGTAGTAATTGCTGGAAAATCTCACTCTTCGCCATAAATTGTGCAGGAAAAATGGCCGGTTATCTGATTCCCTGCTTTAAAAAAACAACAAGGCTGCGGGACAACAAGGCAGCTTCTAGATTTAGTCGAATACTTTGGGCGGGCTTGTGGCGTTCAGGCTTCTCCGGCCCACTGTGGCTGGTTTTGGACCCGACTGTGGCACGGTTGTCTCAAGTCCGACTGCTCTGGTGATCTAAATAAAGCTGGATTTGGCTTCAATCAGAAGTCTACACAGTAAAAAAACACAGTGACACCAGACCGCTGTCACATCACAGTGCAGCTCTGCTAACAGTTATCTTTACGGTTTAATTGCTTTTATGAGCAATTAAAACCACAAACTGCAATATCTACAGTCTGAAAAAGCACCGCGTCAGACAACAAGTCTATTCAGCAGCGGCTGAATGAAGTGATTCACACGATCCCGACTGTACTCCGGCCCACAATGCTCTCTCTTTGACCATTCACGGCCGCTCTGTTTATACCCGAGTGAATGTTCTCCGCCGTGTTCGTGACAGCGCTTGATGTTGATGTTATTGCGGCGCTGGTGATAACCTGCCGGAGCTAACAGACCTCCTTTCATGCACACGTTTGATAGATGAGGAGGTGGAGCGTGAGCCCGGCCGGCTCGCTGATGCCAGATTGACAAAAAGCCTTTCAACAGGCCTAATTTCCTGAGCTGCACTCTGATCTCCATCACTCAGATGGATGAACTATGAAATCATAAATCTGATCCCAGAACCCACTTGCTGGTTATAAAAGGGATGTTGACTCTAAAAATTGCCAAAATTGCCCCTTTATCAGAGCCTCAAACTGTGAAAACACAAAGAAGGGCTGGATTTATGAGGCTTCCATGAACCAATCATGTGTGTGTTCAGATGAGAAAATTAACCAAACGTTAGCTTAAAATCGTGATATTTCATCAGATTCACTGCATTCTACAAATAATTCTGATTTCCTCTGTTGTGATGAGCAGACACATGATAAAAATGACTTTTCTGCTCAGCTCGGCTGAACTGCAGCAGTGCTCACGAAAGCGTGGAAACAAACTGAAAACGTAAGTCGGAAAATGTCTTTAGTGATGAGCCACCATTCATTTTTTCAGTATTGTAAGACTTGCAGGCACTTAGAAAACTGGTGATTCCAGGTTATTTAAATTTCTGTGAAGTAGTCAAAGATCAAAAACTTAAAAAAAAAGTTTTGTTTTTCTTTTTTATGATTGGTTAGCACTGTGGCCTCACAGCTAGAAGGTCGCCGGTTGGCGTCCCGGTGAGGACACCCGGGATCTTCCTGCGTGGAGTCTCCATGTTCTCCCCGTGCAGCGTGGGTTCTCTCCGGGTTCTCCGGCTTCCTCCCACAGTCCAGAAACATGCTGAGGTTAATTGGTGATTGTAAATTGTCCGTAGGTGTGAATGTGAGTGTGCTTGGTTGTCTGTCTCTAAGTGTAGCCCTGTGATAGACTGGTTACCTGTCCAGGTGAACCTGCCTTCACCCTGAGTCAGCTGGGATAGGCTCCGCCCCCCATGACCCTAGTGAGGATTAAGGTGTGGAGATGATGGATGGATGATTTTTGCCATTACAATTGTGTCAAACTGCACAGAAGACATTTCTGAGGTCTCTCTCCTTCTGGTTGTGCTGCTTCCACAGAGGAGCAGGACTTTATACTGCAGTGAAAAATGAACCGACCCACAAACGGCATCCAGAGACTTTCTGGGGTTCAGAGATTTACTTGTTACCTTTAACTTTGCTCCCTGAAAAATGGTGTATCTTACCAAAAACGCCAACATTTATTCTTGACCATGATTTTATTTTGTCTTTAGTCCATGAAGTAGTTGCTGTGAAGTTATCATTTTCTTATTCTTTACTATTCACTATTAGTTTCTGTTTTTTCCCTTTTTGCTCCTTGACTTTAACCTTTCCAGGTGTCTTATGAAACATTAAGGATGTCCTTGCTCAGGCTATTTCACATGCATATATTATCAGGCAGAGTCAGCACCTGTCCAGACCTCACCAGCCGTCTTTACTGCAGAAATACTGTTGATGTAAGAACTGAAGTTAAACCCAACTCGTCCAGCAGATCCTCCAGAATGAAACCATTACACATCTCATTCCTTCACTTCATCCTGTAAGACTCTATTTTATTGAGTGTCAGCTTTTACCGCAGGACTTCTGGAGAAAACAGACAAATCCTCTCTATCCTGCTGCCTTCAGGCTGCTCCTGAAAATCTGTCAGAGAGACAACACGCAGCCCAACCCAGACCTCACGCCCGGCATCGTAATGACCAGAGCTGGCTGGCAGCTTTATTCAGAGCATGATCTCACGCCACAACTTCATCGGGGGAATAAGTGACTATCTCGCAGCAGTGCTTGATGGGAATCAGGAAGCTCCTCCCAGAGACACAAACACAGGAAAAAGCTCACAGAGTCACATCACTCTTTCTTTCTCCACATCTCCTCCTCTGGCAGTCACGCCCTGCTGTCACTCATCAGCTTCCTATCTCGCTTTAACTTTTCCTTCTTCCTCCCTCCAGCTCTCGTTTTCCTCATTAAGCTCTTCCCTCATGTTCTATCATGTTCTTATTACCAGCTCTGGTGGTATCAGTTCTAACAGAAGTTGTGTGTTCAGTGCATACATGCAGGGCATAAAACTGCAGAACTCCAGACTTTGGATTTACGCTTGTTTTAGTTAAATTTTACTGTTGTTGTCAGATTTTAAAGTCTTGATTTTCAGCATCACACGTATAAATCCAAACAGATAATAAGATTGATGCTGCAGGAAATATCTGCTTCAGACCGCTCGGTGCCGGATAGACGATCAGAAACATGTCATCCAGAACAGATGTGACGACTTTTGTTGTTGTCTCTCTGCTGCTTACATCTGTTTGGTATCAGTTTAATCATCTGATCGTGTTGATCCTGCATCCTACATCGAAGCCTAACTCATCCCACAGTGACAGACAACCAGACGTACAGCCTGTGTGGTACCTGTGTATCATGTCCTCCAGCCTCTTGCCTTGTTCTTCGTCCTGCTCCAGCTGTTTCCGTCGCGCCTCCTCTTCCTCCACGCCCGTCCCCTGGAGCAGCCATCGCTCGCGCATGGCTTTGGACTGAGGAGGACACAGAGACACGCAACAGGTGCTTAGAGAAAGAGTTTAGTCACTGAAAGGAAGTTTTGTTCTTTCTTCTGAAAAGTTATTTACTGAGCATATTAAACCCTCACTGTGCTCCTGCAACCTGGAAGAAGATGCAGAAAAATCAACATTTCTGTCCTCTTGCTAATTCTGATTTGTAATTTTCTCTGATCCAGCTGCTCTTGCTGTTGTTGACTGTTTTAATATTTTACAGTTTGTAATGTGTGTACTTTCATTGTCTGAGGCTACATGAGGCGTCAGTACCTTAATGTAAGTAAAGGTTAGCAAAAAAAGGTTAAATAAAATAAAAATCAAGAATCCTATTTCCACCACTTCATATTACAAAAGTGGCTGCGAAGCACTGATTCTATTTTTTAGAGATTTGAATCAAGCTTTTAGGTTCAATACATTATTTTAAATGGCTGATTTGACATAATAATGGTAACTGCATTAGCTTAATATTATGTGTAATTTAAACTCACATTACATTAGTTGATTTAAAAATGAACTGAGGGAACTTCTATTTATTTTTTTAACAACCTAAAAACTTGTAAAAAATATAAAACACCTAAAAATCACGTAAATACTACCTGAAACAACCTAATATTCACGAGTAATTAACTGAAAACTTGCTAATAATCATTAAATAAGTGGTGCTTAACGATACCTTTAAATGCAGAGCTGATGCTAATTTCCTAAACTCACGATTGGTTGAACATAATTTCATTAAAATATAACTCAAAATGATTAATTGCATTAGTTTTTTGTTGTTGAGCCCAATTATATATATTTAGTTTATTACCATTAGAACAGTTTGTTGTGATTCAACAGAAACTTAAATAAATTCCCGTCTATCTGTGATGCTGCTGCTTTATCTGGTGTCTTAAACCGGTTTCCACATTTGTGCTTTCTACCAGCGTTTAACTGGTTAATTGATTCAGTGTTTGGGCGACAACATGATAGAAACCAGTGAACAACGGCCATGACAGCGTCCCAGAGATCAATAAACCATCGTCTGTTGTCTGACCGACATTTCAAACCCCACAAACATTCAGGAAATGTAAGAAAATGAACCTGGAAGCAACAAAAGCTTAAACTTTGGTGCTTGTTGCTCCTTAAAAATCAGCTCATTCCCTCATCGTTGAGCTCTGATAACTGTTTGGCAGCCGTATCGGTGGTCCTGCTCTTCAGCTGCATCTCCTCATTGTTTTACAGCCGAATGCCGGAGCTGCGATCGCGCCGCTAACGTCTCCGTCTCTGTTTTGTTACCACAACAGAGCCGAGCGGGAACTCTGCCTCACCTCTGGCTGTTTACCCTCAAACTGCTGCTCGGTTGTTGGTCGTAGAGCCGACAATTAGCAGCGCCGGCTCCTTGACGAAATCGTTCTGAGGCGTTTTCCCGCCTGCAGTCAGAACGTGGCGGCCGGACTGTTTGTTTGTTTGTTTGTTTGTGTGACTGCTGCACCCTCACATAGCAAGCTGGATTATCAGAGTTGTCAGCCAGAAATATTTTGAATGAAACTTAAGATGCACGACTTGTCAGACGACCGGACTCCAACTTAACTCCTGAATTAGACTTTAAAGTTCACGAAAACCTGACGAGTTGTTTTGCAAATTTTATCCAATTCTCCTTTTGCTCTCTGCTAAATCACTGGAAAGGAGATCTTTAAACAGAAATACAGCTTTTCTTGTTCAGTAAAGGTGATAAATATGAACTAAATCTGAAGTTAGGAGCTGAACTTTAAAGCCGCCCGTCCTTTATCCGTCTAGTTTTGCCCATTTTTCCCATTCAGCAGCTTTATTAGTGTTTCGTTTGCACCTAGTTACTCGATAATAAAGTCTTTCAGAGGCCAAATCAAGATCATAGCAATATTCTGCATGTGAGGCGAAAAAACCACGACCTGATGTTGACGCTTTTTGGTGCGATCAACAAAAGCGACGGTGAATGAAGTTGTGAGGAGTAATCTGCTGTTTGCTCTGAGAAGCAGATCGCTCTCTGCTCTCTCTCATGCTGTTTAACAGACTTTCCATTTCCTGTCGAGCGATGACACACAACCGCAGCTGAACTCTTAAAGGGAAGGTTCGGGCTGTTTAGAAGGTCTGCGCTTTTCATCAAGAAACCCAAATAGACAATTTTGACCAGATTATCAAACGACATTCAGTCACTGCCAGAAGGCAAAAAAAAATAAAAACCTACCAAAGAGCTTCAACAGAAAAAAATGGTGGTTGAGGTTAAAGTTTGCTCTGGTGATGTTTACTCGGTCCCAGACTCAGATCAACGCCTCCATTCTGAGAGGCAGCCCAGAGGTCCTTATCAAATCTCTGGGCTCCAGTTTCCATTTCCTCTCCCAGGCCGCCTTGTCTCTGGAGAGCTCACTACAAAGCCGGCTTCATGCTGCCTGGCTGTGTGGCACTCAGAGGTAATGGCCATTAAATGGGACTGTATGACCAGATGCTGATTACATCTGGACTTCAAGCCTGCTGGTGTTGCATGCGGGAAAGCCAAACAGAGCAGCAGCCCGACCCGGAGATCAGCCGGGCCTCGATTCTCCAGACAGAGCAAACATATTGGGATTAGAGCGCGTTCAGATCATATCTCCTGCTGTTTATCATTTGTCTCCCGGGAGCACAGAGAGGAGATAAGAGAAGGATGCACTTAACTGATCTGAACAAGTTTATCAAACTTCATCATGTTTTGCTTTCATCTTTGCAACTAAACCAGAGTATAGATGAATACAGCTCAGTCCAGATGACCTGGTGCTGCTATGAGAACACAGATATTAAACAGCTTTTTATGAATTAACTGAGCTGCTAACAGGGTTGTGTTATAACTTTAACATCCCAGGACCATAAGGTTTAGACGATGAGCAAGTTGAGCTCAGTGGAAAACCTTTAGTGCATCTGATTTTAGCATATTTGCATCTTTTTCTGTCAAGTAAAGACACAAAAAGCTAAAAAAAAACAAAAAAAACAGAGTGCTTAACTAGCAAACAGAACAGTTTTGGTGAAGTGGCAGAATCATTATGACGCATTTGTGTGCATAAAAATAGAGCCCAAAACACAGAGTTTAGGCTAAAATTATTATATAATATTATTATATTACTATCATCATGATGTCCAACATGCAGATATGACAATTTTTTTATTTTTTTTTTGCAGAATATAATGCAGAAAAAGATGCTTTCCTTTTTATTTTGAAATGATTTCATCATGTAGTTTGTCCTGCAGATCGAGTTGCATCATTTACAATATTCTCAGTAATGTCTGCAGCGCATGTAGCAGAGAGCGGTGCGGAGTCAAGCAGCGTCTTTATGGTTTGTAGTAAACAATCATTTTTCTGCTTCATTAGAACTCCTAACACATCGTATGTCTGTGTTGCATGTGTATCTATATCTATGTGTTTACAGCTATACATCATGTTGGATAATAACGCCGCCTGTTATCGCCTCAGGTCCTGTAATCGTGGATTTCTGCCATGTTGCATTTAGAAAGCATCAAAGGGTTGCTAAGCTAATGTGTAATTACTGCAGTAAGCCTGAAATGTCAGCAGCTGGTGTCACATGTAGTCTGTTATGATTATTACGCTCCATACGGAGGAGCCCACATCAGGTCAAAAAAGAAAGAAAAACAAACATTAAAAGGATGAAATGAATCAGCAGCACGTTCAGAACGACCTTCTGCAGAGCCGGGTCAGTGGTACCGAACGGGTCAGACTTGGTTGAATGCATGTTTTGCAGCTGGACTGCAGGAATCTGGACTCTAGAGGGAGACGGAACCAAACAGCTCGACCTTCATTAAGAGTCGCTCTGCAGTGAAGGCGATGCTTTAATGATCTGAAACAGTGCACATGGCTTCAATCAATGCTTCTCTCGTGTCCATGTTTCCATAAGTGGGTGTTAAACGCTGGAGAACAGCCGGCATGTGGAATCCAAACTGATTTGATAAAAGATTCATTCATGCCAACTGTGTTTAATGACTCTAATTAGAGGACGGAATGTATTTTTATTGCAAATATTAAAACCGACTACCACAGATATCTGGAGCGTAATGGGTACCCACAGCTGTTCCCTGACCCGCCCTGCATCTGTGCAGCATTTAGGGCTGCAGGATTTTTCCAAATAATTCCTTTTGAAGGTAATGCAATTACACTCAGAGCAGCTCGTACAAACTGCACCTTAACAGACAAACAGAGTTTTTAAAGCACGTTTTTTAATTCATGCACACGTCTTGTAAATATGACGAGGACGCAGAAATCCCAGTCAGAGGTCAACGACATGTTGAAAGGTTCGAGAGCTTCACATAATTTACTGCTGCTTAAGAAACTGCCACGTTTTGGTAAACTCGCCGTCCGTCCGCGGCTCCAGTAGCCACTTATAATGTGAATGTCAAATCTGTGTTTACTCGAAACAAAAATCTTGGCTCACCGGTCGTGGCTGGCACTAAGTATTAGGGGATATATTTGTGTGTGTTTGGATCTGAGTGTTTTTCTGGAAAGAAGAAAACAGTCGAGCCTGCCCGACTCGGCCAAGGAAAACTCAGCACCCAGATCTGGATGTTTAGACGGAACCGCTACCTGTCGGCCAAAAACACAGGCGTCCGCGCTTGTGAGTGATTAAACCCACTTTGCAAGTGAAAACAGCAGAACAGCGCCGTGAGAAGACGTGATGCAGCTTAGAGAGCACGCTACGTCTCTTCATCTGTCGGTGGACAGCTGGGGTCAAGGTAAGAAGAGATGCTGAGCAGACGGAGAGAGATGAATGAGCGACGCTTTCCTCTGAGCGTCATCACTCATCTCATTCCTCTGCAAAGCTCCTCACTCAAACCTGAACCCTCTACCTTCACCTTTACACCCACGTCTTTTTAATCTAACCCTAAATTCAATATCGGGCATCAAACACGCAGCTAAGAACATCGCTTCATCTCGTATCTCTTACACGGAGCAGTTTTTGCAGAATTTAGCTCAGCCGGAGATGAAACAATAAATTCAAGAAATGAACAAACAGCTGCATGTAACAGGAGCACGCAGGAAAGCAAATCGTAGCCCAGTGCAGGATCTTCTGTCATATCTCCCAGTGCCAGTACAGTTTTATTAAATCATGTTGTAGGATTTTTTTGGGCTGTTTTTGGAGAACAGGAACCTTCTAAACCTTCACCCTGGTGCCTCTTTGCATTGGGTCAACATTACAAGCATGCAGGTCGGATTGAGATCCTCGTCATGCTCGTGATGACGTGTTTTTTACCGACATGTGACGAGTATTTATAGGAGCGGAATGCAGAGACGGGAATAAGTGGCCTGACGAGAATAGACGCTACGTGTAGCCAGCGGCGTGCACCGAGGACGGCGGGAACACGCTGAATGAATCCGGATCGTAAGTGGACCAGCATCCAAGAAGTGTGCTCCGAATCCCATTTCTTTATTGTAAATGGCACCATCAACACAGACTTAACCAAAGCAACCAACCTTGACATGTTGTAGCTGCAGCACCAGATCGTCCAGCTGCCCTCGTTTGTCTTCAATCTCAGTTTGTCGTTTCCGCTTCTCCTGAGAAACCAAAAAAAAACAAGAGATGAAAATTAATTATCCACTCTGAGGTTTTATTGCTGTGAGGAGATGGTGTCGGCGGTTTACTGGCTTCGTTTTGGAAACACATAAATAAAAAAACAACCGATGATGAAGTGGGCTGAGTACGATGATGCACTAATGCACGCCGTTGGATTGATTGAGCGTGTTTATGTTTTAATGTTGATGCTCATCAAAATCCCCGCAGGGCAATTAGGGTTTACATGCATCCAATTTGTGAGTGATCAGAGACTCCAGCGTGATGTACGATCCGTTTAAATGCATACAGTTGTGTTTAATCTACTGGCTGGATGATGTCCAAGATGCCACATTAAAGCTGGGGTTCCTTTTTCAGGACATTTGCATAGATTCTGTGTTTATACTTTTTTCAAAGAGGCCTGTCTACGCAGGTTCAATGCTGTTATGTCTCATATTTTTAATTAATTAACATTATTTTGTAGAAATCTGTTTCCACTTTTACATTAAAGAGTCTTTTTAAATAAATTCTTGCCAAAGAAGTCACATAAATGGATCATGATTCAATGTTGAAAGGCAATAAAAGGAGAAAACTTCCAGGAGAGGTTAAACCACCATATATAAGCATATTTCTGACATGATGCAGTAGAACAGCAGCTCCATAGCACTACACACAGCGTACCAGTGAACTTGTCATTCTGGAGATGCAAAGAGAAAAACGAGCTGCGGGTCTACGCAGGAAGGAAGGGAAGTATTAGAGGGTCGGAGGTCAGAGCTTATCGAGGGCAGAGAGGGGTTTGGACTCCCAGGCAATTTAAAGAGGAGGGGATTAGGCCTTGAAGCCCCCAAACGGCTCTGAGCTTGAACCTGAGGTGAGGAGAACAATCCTGGACTTGATGTGGAGATGAATGAGGCTGACGGATGGAGGACGGCGCGAGACTGGAAAAAACCAAACTCCTAACCCGACCGAGGCGACGCGGAGTCACTGTCTATGAATTCTGTTTGACAAAAAAGGAAATATAAACAAAGCAGATCCCAGAACGAGCCTGTTTGGGCCCGAAGGCCATGAGATACTGTGGATGTGGCTTCATCTCGCTCCCTCGCTGCCTCGCTGTGGGAGGAGAAAGAGGATTTCTGGGACGTTTCCTGTCGGCTAAATATAACGATGAGGGAAAACCCCGAAATGAGAATAAACCATCTCTGTAACAAAGCCTGTGAAGAGTGACGACGAATAGAGGAACGAGGAGAACCGAGCAGGAACACAATGGCACAGAGGGAAAACAGAACAGAACTCAACAGCTGTCATCAGCAAACAGGTGAAAATCATTTATGTTTAAAACAATTCAGGATAAAAATAATAACCTGACTTGTTGTTGCTGCTCGTGATGCATCACCACATCCTCGCCACAGAAACACAGCCAAACTTTCTGATGCATCATTTGAGCAAAATCAGGATACAAACAAGCTCTTGGACTCCAAAACAGTCTCCAGGCACCGACACACACTGTGGTGACAACAAGCACATAATTTGCAGTTTTGGTGACCACAGGCGCAGACTGGTGCAAACGAGGTGAAGCCACGGTGAGGTCTCAGCTCTCCACCTTTAAAAGCAGGTGAAGCAGCAGCAGAGAGGCTGAGAGAGAAAAATCCTCATGAAGCACCTCAGCAGTTCTGCATTATTCAAACTGATGCTTTTATGTCTTTAAAGTGCAGAAATCCAGCGAGAAAAAATATTAAACCAGTGTTCACATCTTCTGGGAGATAATTTACAGGCACAAAGGCTTTTTTATCAGATGTGTGCACAAGTGAAATTGTCTGTTTATGCAGGGCTGAATAATTTATCCACTATCGGTTAAGAATCGCATTTTGAAAGAATGCTTTATGCAACATGTCTGACCAGAGTTTAAACAGCTCCATCAGTGGTTTTAGGCTTTATTTCCCTCTATTGATTAATATGTGCATCAAACTCCACTGGACGTGTGACTGAGGAGGATTCTTATGTAATCCAATCCACATGTGCTGCGTTCGATTATGTGAGCAGCCCACAACAATATTCTTTTGTTTTTATGTGACAATCATGTTTTCTCATGTGGTGAAACTCTGTCACATGTTTTAAATCTATTACACAGCGAATATTGAACCGAAGCGTGGCCGAAAAAAGGAAAAATCACACCACAAACCAAACTCAAGAAAAATGGCTAAACTGTAGTTTACGAGTGTGATCCAGTGAGCCCGACAACAAGGGAACCATAAAGGGTGCTCCTGCCTCTGCACATGTTTTATTCATGCTATCTTTATTAGCTCGTTGCTCGCGTTGTGCACGCTGACAGCAGCCTGCGTCCTTCGGTCTCGACGTGCAGCTATGCGTCAGGTCAAGTTTCCCGTTAACAGGTTGGGTTGAACTGATTCAAAGAGGCTCGAGCTGAACGTTCCTGCTGGTGTTTAATGAAGTGCGCGGCGAAGTGAGGGATTGTTGTGGGCTGCTCGCTCCACAAACACGACTTCAGTATTGAAATTTCATTGAACTGCGGGTCGCTGCGTTACACTTCTGTGGATTGTGTTACATAAGAATCCTCCTCAGCACGTCCACCGGTGGAGGAAAATAACGCAGAGTAAATAGAAACAGACCGCACTGGAGATGAATGCTTTGTCACTCCTGAGGTCTGATTGGTTTGTCGTCGGCTAAAACGCACAGTAACATTGCCCTGCACCGCCTAATCAGCGTAGCCACAGCTCTGCAGCCCCTCTGCTCTTACTCTGGCACCGCAACGTGTCCGCTCGGTGCCAGGAAATTACCAAACAGGCCCGAGGAAGATTGCATAAAACCTGCCTTTGGCTTTGCGCTGGTTCTGCACACAGTGAGGCTCTTGTCTGTTCTGGAAAACAAAGAAAAACGTCGGAACGCAGACGAGCGGCTAAACGGGAGAACGCGTTATTAAAGCGCTGTGAAAACATTTGCACCAAACCTGAGGTCATTTCTTCTCTCTCTCTCTCTCTCTCACACACACACACACATATATAAACACACACATACACGCCCACACACCGCAGCAGCCTACACAGCAGCCGTTCCCAGGGTTTGTGAAGTGCAGTCAGAGAGCCGGAGCAGAGGAATGGTCACCAGATGTCAGGGACTGTTGAGGACATGTGGTCCAGGAATGGGCAAAACACACACACGCAAATAGGAAAACACACGAAGGCAAACACACACTCACAGGCACGGATATGTACACACAGATAAGCCAACACTAACACACAGCAGCGCTCGGGCGCCGTGTGCGTTCTGCGTTCGGGGGAATCCTCGGCCGTATGGATGATGCTCCACGTCCTCGGATCAAAGGCGGTTTTGGATTTCGTTGGGTTTCCACCACATTCCAGGAGTGAAACACAGAGCGATGCTTTCAATCAATCGTACGATAAATAGAAGACGTGATGATGGTTCTGTGGTAATCAGGGCAGCGGCTAGAGATGGTTCTCAGTCCAGTAATCTGCAGGATATTTATTTGATTTGCTAAATAATATCGTAGTGACGTAACTTGAGGATGTGTTGAGTTGAATCGTTTTGTCTGAACAGTCTGAAAGCTTAAAGTTTCTCTCTGGTTGTTGATTTAAACCCTAAAAACTCATTTCTGTGCATCAAAATTTCATATTTAAAAGATTGTTTTAAATGAAAATAATCCCTCTCTGCCTAAATATGGCTTAGTTGTAATGGTTTCTCTCCACTCGCTGCAGCTCGAGCACACCAGCTCACCTCCTAATCTGCTCAAACACTATAAAACTACACGCTGGTACGTAGTAATACTGAAATAATTCAGCTGCACATGTTTCAATCAGATTCTAAAGCATAATGATGCAGAAAGTCCCAGCCTGCAAACTGACTGGATCAGCTCAATATGTTTGTTCCACATGAAACCCTAAAAGTCTGGATCTGTGTTTCTGAGTCTGTCGTCGTCACTCTGAAGTCTGAAGGTGGAAAAGCTCAGCCAGGACACTGACTGCTTATTTCACTCCTGATCTTTGAGCATCTGTAAGATTTCCAGTTTACTGTCATACGTGGCCGAGACGTTTGAGAAGCTTGGACCAGTGAAAGCAACACTAGTTACCTGATGCTCCACCTAAATGATAAACCAGTTACTCCAGTAGTCCCTCTGTGGTCTGTTTAGCTCCCTGAGGACAACTTTATCTGTCAGACCAACACTTCCTATTGAAACCTGTGATTCATAGCTCAAAGCATCGTCTGTGAGATTTCGCCTGCCACAGATGAGTTTATAAAAAGTCGACTCTTATTTGTACAGTTGAACTGTCGGGGGAAAAACGACCCCGAGCTTTCCTCTGTTCACTGTATTCTCCCCCCAGAGATCACATCCTCCTCCTCAGAAAAATATGCTGACATTCCTGGTGACACACTCATGACTTCCCACACTCTGACTCACAGTGTTTGGCCCCACTTGGCTCCCTGCTCACACCGAGGCCATCGCCTTTCCCACCGCCGTGGACGCCTTCCAACAAGACGGACACGATGCACAATCCTGTGGTCGATATTTAAAACGATTTAGCTCCAGCGCTTCGTCACGTCGTTGCTTTGTTAAGCATCGCAGGCCGAGCGAACCTCACAGGGACTGAGTTTAGTAACCTCTCGTCCTACAAGGCTAAAGATTTTTGGCCGCGGAGAGGCGATCAAACCTTCCATTGTCCGCTTACAGTTCCAGTAAGTGTACGCGCAGCACGCTGAACTTTTAGCCTTTTTCTGTGGTGTTCAGACCAGAAAATATAGAATTTAATAGGCTTCAAAGTCCCATTTAACCCTAATCTCTGGGGTTCTGGGGGTTTCATGTTGTAGATTTTCACAGCGTAACACTGTGTTTAACATCACTCTTCATGTTTTCAGACGAACGGCATAAAATCCTCACATGGATGAAGAAACAGGGCTCGACTTGCAGGAAAATACACCAAAGTCCCCCAAGATTTTTAAAGGCCTCATTTCATCTGCTCAAAAAAAACCACTCAGCGCTCACCGGTTCGAGCCGCTGTGTTTCAGCCGCCACGGGTCGGGTCAGGAGGACGTTATTGTGAAGTGATGAAACGGTGACGTAACTGCTGGACTCAAAGTTCTGCTGATGTTGACTTTGTGAACAGAAGCTGGCCACAGATCAGATGGGTCACATTCTGAACATGCCAACACACCCAGCGGAGACATCTCACAGTGAGGATCGTCTTCCATTCTGCGGGCGGCCATAGCTGAATGCTGAGAGAACAGACACTGAAATGGACCTGTTGCTCTAAATGTCACCAGTTTGATTCTGCACTGACTGTGCCGGAGAGATATTCGGACCATGATGTAAAACCACGAGCCAGAACCAACGACATTTAAACTCTGAATCAATCAATTTTGCTAAAGACGGCACGAAAATAAGTCGCAGCAAAAGCCTCCAACGTGAAACCGTCTACGTCAGGGGTGTCCAATCCTGGTCCTGGAGGGCCACAGTCCTGCTGATTCAAATGATCAGCTCATCATCAGCTCTGCAGAAGCCTGATAACCATCCGGATCATTGTGTGTTGGAAGAGGGAAACATCTAGAACATGCAGGACTGTGGCCCTCCAGGACCAGGATTGGACACCCCTGATGTTCTAAATCAGACAATGCTAATCTGTTACATCTACAGGCACCAGAATGCTAACTTGGTGACTTGTTAGCTGGAGGTGGTGTCAATAAATGCAAACTTAGCACATGGGTGACATGTCCTGCATGCCGCTGTCATGCGAGGGCAGCAGGTGGTGACTACATACTCATCGTGTTCATCTAAAGACAGACCCCAGCATGCATACCTTTACAATCACATGGATGTACACATTCACACACACAAAACGTGGCTCCATGTGCGTAGCTTCTGCTGCGATAACGAGGTGCTTATGAGGAGACGTAATGGTGTTTGTAGCTGCTACAGTCATCCTTGCTGCAGGTCAACATGTGCAGCGTTTCTCTGCGGTGTGACTCTATTGTTTATTATTCAATTAAGCTCAAATGTCACCAAATAACTTCTAAAGCAGCAGCAGCAGCGTCCACTGGAGCCGCATTCCAGCCTCCCGGGTCATGTGAACCCCGACTCCACACTCAGGCATCTACACACAGACGCACACAAACATACCAGAGTGTCCAGTAGGTCCAGGACAGCTGCTGCTAATTTTAGCCGGCATGTAGGGCCCGCCGTGCCCCAGACCCCCCGCCACCCTACAAACCACACCCCCTCTTCCTTTTGCAAAATGACTTTGCCTCAAGCATGCGCCCCTCCCCCCCCAATAAACCGCTGAAGTCCATAAACCGGGCCTCCTCTGCCCACCGATCCACACTCTCCTGGATCCAATCTGCTCAGTCGGTAGCTGGCAACACCCACTCTGCCAAAAACACACTATGACACTAATTCAGGAAGCCAACTGAGCAATTAGAAGCAGGAGAACAGGCCCTGAAATGCAGCACCGTGTGTACAGCACATTATTTATGAATGTCGGGGCTAATCTGAACAACCGTTTTTGTCTTTTCTGTCACCGAAAACACCGGATTCCGTGTCAATTAAACAAAAGATGTGCGATTAAGATTGTGCCGGAGCTCGTCTCAGCCGGAGCTTGTGAACACAGCTGCAGGCGTGTGTGCTGTTTACTCAGAAATGTGTCCGACTGTGAGCGCAGAGCTGACACTGGGACAAACAAACTCCTACTGGGGTTATTTTTTGGGCTAATTTACATTTAGTTTGCAACAGCTTCATTTTTGTTGTGTTTGGTTGTTAAGAAGGTGCAAAAAACAGCAGATAGGAGGTTCAAGGCCAGCCTGGAACAAACTTAAGCTGCTTTTATTCAAGGCATTCAAAACGTTGTCCCCGAGCACACGACGGCGCCGTTAAACCTCAGTGTCGGTGTGATAAAAACGTAACCTCGGCCTAAAGCTATTCTTAGAAACCAAAACCCTGACAAGTCGATATTCTCAAAATCAAGATATTGATGCTGCCGCTGTGTCGGTTTCAAAGTAAGTAAACTGCACCAAACTGAAACAGCAGATGCCCGCGGGCGGCCCAGCCCCCCGCTCAGCTCGGCTCGATACCCCGGCCCTCCACTGCAACCCAAATCACACATCCCAGCCCATGCCAAGGCCGAGCTACTGCATCCCCCCCTTCACCTTCACCAGCCTCCCTCTGCTAAACCTCCCTAAGTGGATCCAGAATCCAGAGTGACTTCCGCAGATCGCTCCACAGACTTTATCTAAAGTCACATAATTCATAATGGCGCATTCGTCTCGCAGGATTTTTACTAAGAGACAGTAGTTTTTCCAGTAAAACATCTAGAACTGGTTCCCACCCAGCACCAGCAGCAGCTTTCAGTTCTTCATTGTCTCTCTTCTTCCCAACAACACACCACCATCACCACCACCACCATCATCTCAGTCCTCACGCACCGCTTCCTGATTCCCCCAGGACTTGGCACCAGACGATCTGCAGGCTTGTGTGCATTGGAGTGTGTGTGTGTGTGTGTGTGTGTGTGTGTGTGTTTTGGGGGATAAGCAGAGAGTCCAAAGGGCTGAGGTCATCTATGTAAACACATCACAGACACTGCAGAGAAGCCGGTGCACGAAAAAGACACACACACACACACACACACACACACGCTTCTGTATATGTTTTGTGCCGTGCCGCTGGCGGTTGGCAGGCCACGCGGGCAACGGTTTAATTAGAATGATGAAGCGCTCGCCGTTCATTGGCTGACGCTGAAACCACATGCAAGGCTCTGGAGGAACACACATGCACTTACGAAAACACACACACACACACACACACACACACTCGCGTCAGCTTTTCGGGGAACCCTGACCAGGCTGCGCTCCATCCAACTGCTATAATTACATGGTAATAATACACCAATTGCAGGTCTGGATTTAACAACGTGACATCACAACTGTTCCCCTAATCTGACCAATTAGTAACCATGGAAACCGGCGCCGCTGGCAGCTGACCGGCTCTAATTACTATCAGACTGTGGGAATCTTTGTTTGCACGTCCGACGGACAAATGAGCCAATTAACTAATCAAGTGATAGATTAAACGCGGCCGAACGTCTCGTAGCTTCGTTGCACTGAGCAGCTAATGGTCTGAGTAATCTGATTATCAGGAAGGGAAGTCGGTCTGCAGCTTCTCATCGTGGGTGTCACAGATTTAAATGTCAACATTAAAGAAAAACCCACCAGTTTCCACCATGTTCACTTAAATAATCTTTGTTTAAAGAGGGTATTATGGTAAAGAGACAAAAGACGACTGATGCAGTTCATTCAACTGTTAATATAAAAGTACTGCAGGAATAAAATCACACTGTGTGTTTGGAGCACGAGATGCAAATGTGCACGATTTCTAAGAATTATGAGAAAGTTTTATAAATAAAAGCTCCCTGACATAATAAATACCACACAGTAAAGAACAAATACCTGAAATCAGCCCAAACTTTAAGGTAAACAGATTTTTTTTCCCCACAATCTCACATCTGGACGACTCAAACTTGACAGAAGTCCTGATTATGATGTGTTATCTAAGAAGACTTAAATGTGAGCCGTTACTGCGCCGCCTGTCTCCCGCTGTGCTCTACGTTATTCATGAGCATCACAGAATACGTCACTGTGGTAGATGCACACTACAGCTGTCTGCTACCTGCCTGACTGTGATCTCTTCGGTCCAGTTTGATGAATAAAGCGCGGCTGGGAGGCTGCAGTACATCATTATGAAACGTTAATCAACATCGGTGTCAGCTTTAGTGGTTCTGTCTGCAGTCGACTCACAGAAACGGAGGACCGGCCCAACGCTTGGCTCCGGTTTGGAAGGAAGCGTCAGATTTGGCCGGAGATGTGCTGAAGTATTGATGAGAGCAGACACTGATGGTGATGACAATGAAATCTCAGCATATCAATTATAGATGGACTCATTAGCATGCCAGCTGCAGACCGGAGACACTGTGAGTGCTACTGTACGCCGCTCTGCAGGGGTGACTGATGCTGATCTAGAAAGCAGAAGGTCACATATCGCTCCACTACATCCTTGTTAGAGACAAAACATAGCTTGTTTTAGTACTTTTGGCTCGACCAGATTGACATTCAGGTTTATACAGTTCTTCCCCTTCCATACGGGATGCTGTGGGAATCTTGGTCCAGCTCCTGTATTTACACTTGACCTGCGCCGCTTGGCTTCGTCTGAGCGCTCAGAGAGCTGTTAGTACTGTTAGTGTAAGAGTAACCCTTCTCTGTTTAAGTGCCCTGGTTGGGGTTGGGAGCTATTAGCGCCGTTATTGTCTTTGATATAGAGTACACACACTCAGCTGAAACTAGACAGATGCTCGTTTGGACAAAGAGGCCCAAATGATTTACTCAGATTCGATGTCTGACCTGAGCTGGATGCCAGAGCTCTTGGCACCAACAGCAGCAGGTCTGATGCTACTTGTGGATAGAATTAGACGTGATTATATTACCCTCTGAACCCTTTTGGCATTCCATACAGTATAATGATATAAATCATTAAAGAAACATTCTACGTGCCCCCAGGTGTCACCAATACTAGTAAAACACAAACAAAGGTGACTCTACAAACAACACATGAAGAGTTCATCTGCAAAAACAGAGAACTCCATTTCTGTAGATTTTCAGAAAACGTATTTTTTTGTTGTTTTCTTGAGATAAAATCGAAGCTGAGTGGATCTGACTCAGTAGAAATGACAGAAACAGAGATAACTTAAGTCTGATTGATGTCTCAGGTAGATGATGGATAACTGGGTTTTCTGAAGGTTTGTGATGATGGAGTTATTAAATGAACATATTTTACTACTTATAGTTTAATTTGTATTTGTCTCCTCTCTGCTCTGATCAACACTGCCTGCAGTTCATCCCACAGTCCCAGCTGCACTGAGGAATTATTAGTTTTCTCTGTAGAATCTGGTTCAGCTGAACGCTTTAATTCTTCAATGAAACGTGTAAAATAAAAGAATTATGAGTAAATATCACCATTTTCAGGTGAATCACATCACACATGAGTAGTTCAAGGGTTGTCGGAAAGTTTAAAATCCAACTTAGTTTTCAGTTTCTTACTCTGATTATTCATGTGGCTTTGACGATTAATTAAAGACTCCTGGACACACCAGGGCTTTGGGGTTAATCTCTGAAGCGTTTAAGTGAAGCTGAATGTTCCTACCAGGTTAGTAAAACACAGCTTTAGTTTGTCTTGGCCTCGTGTTCCAAACTCATTTAGATGATCCATTAATCACTTATTTTGTCTTGTTCTGGCCACAACACACACAACACTTATTGTGTAGAACGCCTATTGTTGTCTCTTCCAACCGTGAGAACTTTCCTTCCTCTGAGTACATGCAGCCTGGTACGGCTGCCATGTTCCAACGTGGCCAAAATAGTTTCTCCATCTGCTGCTGCTGTTCCCCCTCACTTGTGTGCCTGAACGTGCGTGTGTGTGTGTGTGTGTGTGTGTTCCTGTGCGTCTCGAGTGTGTGTGGTATGCTGTGGTTCCTCGCTGGCGCCAAATTTAGTCCCGAAGCCCGGTGCAACCGTTCCTCTGAAGCCCTATCAGCATCGAGCCCGGCGCTGACACAGACGCCTCCTCCGATCGGGAAGCATCGAAACGCTCTAGACCACCTCACAGCTCAGCTTCCTTCTACGCTGGAAAGCAGATACACCTCAAAACCTCACACATCTGGACAACTGATTTTTTCCACCAACTTCCCTGTGAGTTGGTTTCTTCCCCCCCCCACAAAAAAAGACATGGAAGAAGATGAAAGCTGACACGAACAGCAAGACAAACAGCAACACAGAGCGGCCGGCGAGAGGGAGCACATTACAACAAGAAATGACTTTGTTTTGTGTGATGAAGATGGGTGTAGGAGGCTATGATGTCATGCCGCTGGGCTCCCAACACATTAGGCACATTCACTTTTTAATTTACTGTGTTAAAAAAACAAGAAAATCACTCAGACAATGAATGTGCTTGATGCAAAACTGACATGCAGCGCGCGGTTTATTTTTGTTCCAGCTTTTGTAGCCTTGGCAAGCACTTAGCCTCCCACAGCAGCAGCTAACCTGGTGAATGTGTAACGCACACTCAGTTTGCTGCAAGTCAAGTTGGAAACAGAGCTTCTGCTGAGGCTGTATAGAGACTCCTCCATGTTTAAGCTGCAGCCCCGGCGGTCACCGTGACTTCTAGACCTCTACCGGCGGTTTACGTCATCCAGCTTTGAGAGCCAAAGGTCAATTTGCTTCGGCTTGAGGCGAACAACAGACAAATGTGATTACATGGGTGCTTTTTCCCGCCACGTACATGTGTTTGAATGAGGGGGGAGAAAAACAGGATCATGAATGACTGAGCAGAGAGAGAGAATGAGAGGGAAATAATGAAGGAGGCAGAGTTGCAGGAACTCGGAGGTGGCAGACAGTTAGGTGAGACATTCTGCTGCCAATGACGGGAAAAAAAAAAAGAAACGGGATGAAGTCTGGGTGACAGCCACGGAGCAAAAGTCGCAGACAAAACAAACAGACAGAAAGGTCAAAGAAAAAGGAGCACAAACAAGTGAGAGTTTTAAAAAAACCTGCTGACTTACCGCCAAGGCCTGCAGCCTCTCTTTGTGGAGCTGAGCCTCCTCACACGACATCCTGGAGGGGGGAAGCAGGGGAGAAGGGGGAGTGAAAGGAGAACGAGAGGTGAGATCCTGGGAAGGCAGAGAGTCCCTCAGCGAGAGGTAAAGAGAGAGAGAGACGGGGGGAGGGAGGTGGAGGAGAGAGGGAAGAGAGGGAGAAGGTGTCCAGACGAGGTCCTTCCTCAGCAATAATCCAACCAGAGCGAGAAGGAGCCCACAGGAAGCAAAGATCTCTCACTCACTGGCCATGTGCCTCACACTCGGCCCACCGCTTGCATTCTCTGCCTCTCTCTCCGTCTATCACCCACTCTTTCTTTCCGTCTCTCCTCCTCCCATTTGTCCCCTCCCTCCCTCTCTTCTTTAGGCATGAGCCATGTGTGATTAAACAGCTGGGAGGAGCAGCTGAAGAGAGAGAGGAGGGAAGGAAGAGAGGAGCGTGGAGGTAGGAGGGGGGAGAGAGAGAGACAAAAAACAAAAAAAGGAATGAGGGAGAGAAAGAGGAAGAGCAAAATAAAAATGCAGAAGTCAGGAAAAAGGGAAGCAGAGGAGTAATTTGTCATCTTTGAAGGCGCTGAAGGTGAGCGAGAACAGATGAGACGATGGAAAATGGAGCAGTTTGAGGGCTGAAGTGGATTCTGTTCGCTCTTTATCTTCTGCTGTGTTCTGTGTTAACAGTGATGAGATTAATCTGTACATCATCTCATCATTATCACTGTGGCCACGTTTCCCTATAATGGCTCGAAGCAAACTTTTGCGAAATATAAGCTTGTTCCTATTAACTGCGTTCCAGCGAACACACCAGCCGGAGCAGCGTTGTCAGAAGGTGGCGCTATAGGCTGCATTCAGCACAAGATGCAGGAAGCCAAACCAGCTGCTTAAAATTCTTAAAGACGGAAACAAAACTTTGGCCATTTGTGATAGAAATTTGGTAGAAAATTCAGGAACTGTCTTCAGTCGGGAAAGTTTTTATTCCTCATGTTGGTTCTGTTTCACAACCAAAGAAGGGAAACATCTGATCAGTCATGTGAAGCAAACGATCAGAACTTATGGGAAAAAGGTCAGAAACCACCTCATGTAAGCATAAATGAAGTGTTTTCAAACTCTGCCGTTGCCATGAACTTTTTCTAATGCGTTACTTTACAAACTACGTATAAAGATATGTGAAGACATGGCTGCTGATTGCTCACCTCATTCTGGAGCAGCTGACCGGAATAAAAACACACTTAGGAAGTAAAACTGACCATTTGTAGGTGACATAAAAGATAAAACTGAACCAAATGTTCCTCCTCCAACCGTATTTTTGAGAAAAACCCAAGAACGTACACGTTGTCAGCGACTTCTGGCTTCTCTTATTGCTCTAAATGAATCCTACAAGTTACGATCCTATTCTGTGGGACTTCATAGTTGCACACTATTTTACTTTACTTTAGAAACTTTAGACTTTACTTAAATAGATTTTTATAAGTTTGGGCTGCAGGTGTCTCAGTGGTTAGCATCGTAGCCTCACAGCTAGAAGGTCGCTGGTTGGTGTCCCGGTGAGGACACCCGGGATCTTCCTGCGTGGAGTCTCCATGTTCTCCCCGTGCAGCGTGGGTTCTCTCCGGGTTCTCCGGCTTCCTCCCACAGTCCAGAAACATGCTGAGGTTAATTGGTGATTGTAAATTGTCCGTAGGTGTGAATGTGAGTGTGCTTGGTTGTCTGTCTCTAAGTGTAGCCCTGTGATAGACTGGTTACCTGTCCAGGTGAACCTGCCTTCACCCTGAGTCAGCTGGGATAGGCTCCGCCCCCCATGACCCTGGTGAGGATTAAGGTGTAGAGATGATGGATGGAAGTTTTATCCTCTCCTGATGTTTGCACCAAATTCCGCCATCACTGGTCCGCTGAGGTTGTTTTAAAATGTGGTACATGAATAAACCTGATCAGACTTTATTTACTCTGGTTTTAGTTTTACTGATTTTATTTCCTGAGATTTCAGCCTAAGACTGTCGGTCACTGTGCCGTCCTACCATCCGTTACCGACACCTTCTTTATCCGGTGGAGGTTCTGGGCGGGTTGGATTCTGTCCCAGCTGACGTTAAAGCCGAGGCGGGGTACATCCTGGACAGGTCATCAGCACATCGCAGGACAAACACAAAGAGTTGGACAACCGTGCGAGCTCACACTCACGCCTACAGCCATATGTACAAGTCTACCATGGGAGTGTTTGGCCTGTGGGAGGAAGCCGGAGGAAACCCACACAAGGCCCCAGTCCACCAGCAGGTTTGAACCTACACGGTGCAAACCGCCGCTCCACCGCGCCGCCCACAGACACCGCAGTGCGAGCTAATCGGTGCAGCTATCATGCTTTATCATTGAATCAAAGCTGGAAACCGGCCGAGACAAACTCAGAATCACAGAGTTAAAAATAACATTCCTCAAACGCGTCTTGAGAAATCTCACAGCGGAACATGAAAGTGAAAGAAAAGCTTGTTGTCCTGCTTTTGGAGCAGAACTCGGCTGATACCGCTGCATTATGATTGGACGAGCTCCTCCCTGCATCCTCGCTGCTGTCACCCGCGTTACTACATCCAGAGATCGGATGCTGCTAGCAGCTGTTGCTATGCTACTGGCTGCTATTGTTGCTGCTAGCGCGGCGTTCTCCGGGTAGAGGTCAAGCCGTACGCTGCCGTCGCTCAGAGGAGAGAACAAGTGACTAAACCTGCACCGTTGCGTTTTTACTATCATTTTCAGATAATGCCGATCTTACGATGAGGCTGGAGGAGACTACAGGTGGTTTTCCCTCCCACACAGCAGCTATCCTGCAGCTGAGGCTTCAGCTTCTATTTCTGGCCGCTGTGGCCGCAGATTTATTCGAGTGCCGATCAAAGTGACATCAATAGAAGCCTCCTTGTTTAGAGGAACAGGCACAGGATGATAAAACACAAGCGAGATAACTGTGTCGCTGCTTCACATCACTGGAGCGTCTTTGGAAACACAAACTGAACAAGGAACAGACGAAGCAGAGTTTGTGTAAATGGGTCACTATTACCTGCGTCCCAGTTTTCTTTTCTCTATATTTTATCTCTCTGGGTTCACTTGGGCTCCATCCATCCCTCTTCTCTCACCTCTATGACCACATCTTTTATTTTTCTGTCTTACTTTCCTTCTCTGCATCCATGCCCTCCTTTTCACACTCCTGTCTTCCCTCCATCCCTCCCACGATGCCTCTCTTCCCTCCATCCCTCATTATTTCTTCTATCTTCTTACCCTTTCACTCCTCGTCTCCCTCCCTCGCTACCTCTTCTCCCTCCCCGCCGGTCCTTCCTTCCATTTATTAACTTCTGTAAAATCTCTTCACTTTCATTTTCCCGGACTATCCTCTCCTCCATCTTTTCTTCATCCCTCCTTCCACAGAGCAGACGTCCTTATAAGGAGAAACGGCAGCAGCAGTCCCGGCTGACTCTTTAGGGAATACAAAAGCATGCAACACACACACACACACACACACACACACACACACACACACACACGGACACAACTGCCACTGCGTTACTCCAACAAGAAAAAAAAAAGAGGTGTGTGTCATAAATAAGTGCAGCTGGAGACTGTGTGTCCTGTAAAGTCACTGGGCAGCTGCAGCGCTCCACTAAATCAGACGTCTGTTGTATTCACGGTTCTCATATTTACACATGAGCACTGAGGGATCTCTGAGATTTTAATCTTTAGAGCAGCTCAAAGTCGAGTGAACCATGAACGGTGAACGTGTTGCTGTATCGGCTCCATACTAACACACATAGATAATGTAGAGCAGAAGGATTCAGACACTTTTATCTGCTGCTCTGCTCCTCGGTTACGCATGACAGCAGTACAAATGTTGTCTCCTCTTCATTTCTGCTTTACCAAAGTGACTAATTCACATTTATTCATACCTCTGGTTCTGCATATTCAATCTTCTTGATGTAGGGGGAATTTTAAAGCAGGTGAGACAGTAATTTATTTTATGTAGAGGGTTCAAGCAAGTACTGTACAGTATAATAATAATATTATTTCCATTTATCCAAACCACAGAACAATAAGAATCCTCAGATTTCCAACTTTCTGACAGTCCTTGAACATATCATGTGTATGTGGATCCATCTAGAAAAATAACCACATCATCATTTGCCTTAATCAGGTTCTATAAAAAAATTAAAAACTCTGCCCTCTTCGGTGCAGCCGTGAAGCCACCAGTGACTCAGTTGTGACCAACGGTCAAGGGATGAAAATTCAGGAGCTTTTAGCCTGAACTCGGTTTAACTGCAGGCAGTGTTTGCACAGAGCAGAGACGACAGAAGTATGGAGTCAAATTAAAAATGTAAGTAGAGAATAATCTGTTGTATATTGAGTCACCATTACCCCCCTAGTGCTAGTGACACCTGTGGGCAGCTGGAAAAATAATGTACATGTTGATTTATTAAAGAAAGAAAAGAGAAAATGAAGGAAATAATCAATGGAATTCAACTTTTAGATCATTTATGCCATTATAACTTTGTACATTTTTGAGTTGCATCTACCTTTAGCTTTAGTGAGTAACACTGTGACAGGCGTAAACAGTGCTTTGGGTTCAGAGGGTTCACTCCTAGATGTAGTTTTTATTCTAAGGTTAAGTCCCCTGACTAACAGATCTGATCCACGTATAGCTGCCAGGTGTCTGCATACTGCATGTGTGCCACTCGCTAGTTCTCATGACATCAAATTACGTTTTTATTTCCGACTCTCTTGCCCACATTTTCTCTTGGACAGGATTCTGCAGGACACTTTCAGAGCACAGTGGGCTCACTTTGAATCCACCACGCTGCTATACCTGGAGATCTGCCCCCATTAAAAACATGACTTCATCCTGAACATGGAACATGCAGGTTTCAGACCACGATCTGTTGGGGATTTTTTTTAGTGGTTAAAAGACTTGAGTCTGGCAACCCTGAGCGTCTCTGTTGAACCTGGATTTACACCAATTAGCTCATAGAACAGGCTCCTCGCACAAATCCTTACTTTTGCATTATTCGTCTTCATAGTAAAGTTTCTATTTGATTTTGTTTTGTCCCCGGACTCTAAACTCTCTCCTCGTCCCCCCTGAAGCAGCGCCACCTCCCCGCCCCCCTCTCCCGCTCTGGCGTTAGCGACGCTGGTTGGTCGTCATTGGAGACAACAGCATCATTGTTCCCTCTGCATCGCCACGACGACGCGATGACCTCACTGCACAGCCAGCCCCAGCAGCCCCGCCTCCCCCATCCCGGCCCAGAGGTAATGGCCTCCAGATGTGGAACCGGAGGCAGGAAGAGACGCACACATGCGCACAGAAGTGTAACAACATGCAAAGTGTGAGCGGGAGGGAGAAAATATGAGCTAATATGGACAAAGAAAGTAAGAAACTGTGCGATTGTGTGCGACTCTCCTGAGCCGAGCAGAGCGCCCACGTTTCAGTTCTCCCCAAAACAAGTGAAGCACAGTCAGAGGCACACATCTGGAGCAGACTGGCTGTGACTGCAGACTGACTTATTGCATGTGTTTGTCTATGAGTGAGAAAGAGAAGGAAAAAAAAGAGGAGGGGAAGAGTAAAAGCAACCCAAACAGACATATTTGTAGCTGTGGGGCTGCCAGACCTTGATCTCATTCATATTTTATACACGGCTGGGGGAGGCCGGGTTGTATTTGTGTCTCTGTCTGCCCGTCTGTCTGCGTAAACACCATTAAAAGCCATTAAGTTCTGTTTTCTCCCTCATTTTCAACCTGTCCCCCTTAACTTAGAACGGCTAACTCTGCAGGTCTGTATGTTTATTTTGCAATTATGATCTTAAATGTAATTGCAAGAGTTGAAGCGTTTATAAAGCTCAGTGTCGGGGAGGAATGACGGCTGAACTTTAGCGAACTAATCAGATGTCAGCGCTTCTCTCAGCTGATAAATCAGACTAATGATTTATGGCATTCTAACTTTTTTATTCAGTACAGAAGACATTTCTGAGGTCTCTCTGCTTCTAGTCATGGTTGTGCTGCTTCCACAGAGGTGCAGGACTTTAAGAAATGAACCAACTGTGAACAAAAACACAGCTGGAGCAAAAACGAACCAACAAAAAACCCTGAAACTGTTCAGAAGTTTAACTCCTGGTTTTACTTTTTATTCTAAGGTTGCAAACTCTATCTCAGTGCATCAGTCTCCATGCAAACCAGTTCAACCAGCTTTTCCTTTACTGTTAAGTCCACAGCAACTACTTTCCAAGCTGACAAAGAAACACTTAACTCCAAATACTTTGCCAAAGCAGTGAGCAGTCCACATTACTACAGTTTATGGTGGATGTACACTTTATTCTGGTAGTTTAATCGTAGCAACTGGACCTGCTTGAGCTCCTTGAAGACGTTCCACCTCTCATCCAAGAGGCTTCATCAGCTCTGACTGACTAGTTGGGAGTTCCAGATATCCTGAAGGAGACATTAACATCTGAGTTTGGGTTTTAATTGGGGTTTGTTGCTCCTCCCCCTCGTTATGGGAGTCGTTAGTGCTCCCCCTGACACAGTGGGTCTTCTGTGGCTAGATGTGGATGTGGGTTCATTGACCATCAGGAGCCTCTTCATCATCATCATCATCATCATCATCATAATCGATTAATCTACCAGAACAACCATGACCTGGATGAATCTTCACAGACATCTACACTGCGCTGCACAGACTCTTGTTTTGCCCACAATCATAAAACTTTTACAGACAAACTCATGAACCCAGTTCACACAGTGCTCATGACCGGTACCATGTGCATAATCATGAGAAGCTGCATCAATATTTAAATCGATGTGCAGCTTCTCTTATATCAGTTAAAGTCAGTGACACTCATCCAGTTTGTTTGCTAGCTGTCTGTTCTCAGTCTGATTTTCATGCACAGCTCTGGTTCTGCAAACTGGAAACAAACGTAGAGGCTCGGACCGGTTCACTGTTCCAACGTGTCTTGTGCACATTTACGCTGATGACATCTAAATATGCTAATTAGCTAATTAACAAGAATCTCCACAATCAGAAACAGTAAAGCGAGCTTCATTTGTTTTCCCTGCTGCCTCCTCCTACAGTTTCATCCGTTCTCTTTCTGACACTGAGCGAAGAACGAGGACGTCAGTGTGTTTCAGTGAATGCATATGTATAAGTGTGCATATGAGCAGATGCATGCAGATGAGAAGCAGATGTCTTGGCTTTCAGACGCTCCCATTATCACCACCTCAGCCTGTTCTTCAGGCTCCTTCTTTCTCTGAATGTCATTATTTTTCTCCTGCTCCGTAGTTTGCACTTCTCTTCTGTGATTATTTTTACGATTCATGTTACGGTCCCGTTCGGTTTTACGGGCCGATTCTGTGTTCTGTGTAAAAGACACGTGGGCTCATTAAAACGGATCATTTCAGCTGAAGAGGGCGCTGGGTTTAGTAGAAGCTCTGTGGAGGGAGATCTAAATGAGTTTGTGAAATATAGATTCACTTTTGGGACGATTGGTTTGGCAAATAATGTCTTCTTTGTCCATCCATCCATCATCTCTACACCTTCATCCTCACCAGGGTCATGGGGGGCGGAGTCTATCCCAGCTGACTCAGGGTGAAGGCAGGTTCACCTGGACAGGTAACCAGTCTATCACAGGGCTACACTTAGAGACAGACAACCAAGCACACTCACATTCACACCTACGGACAATTTAGAATCACCAATTAACCTCAGCATGTTTCTGGACTGTGGGAGGAAGCCGGAGAACCCGGAGAGAACCCACGCTGCACGGGGAGAACATGGAGACTCCACACAGGAAGATCCCGGGTGTCCTCACCGGGACGTGAACCGGTGACCTTCTTGCTGTGAGGTGACGGTGCTAACCACAGAGCCACCTGCAGCCCTTTCTTTGTCCATTTGCATTTAAATTTTAAATCTGCTGTCACTATCTGTAAAAGATAATCAGTTGCATTTGCACTACGAAACCGAAACAAGTATTTAAACTTCCAAAGCTATGAACAAACAGACCTAATCTGCTATGAATTAGGGCTCCAACATCATTATTAATTAATCAGTTAATTATTCTTCAATTATGTGATTGTTTAATCCATAAAATGGAACAAAATAGCCCAACCTCGCTCACTTTTAAGTAAAAAACCAAAACAATGGCCTAAAACAGACTATTAGCTGCTAAAATATCAATATTTAATTCCAACCGATGCGCTCGATTCATCCGATCACCGTTAGCGTCTCTTCCCTTTAAGACTTCCTGCTTGTGTAATAAATAGCAGCAGAGAATGGGCCATCTGCCACTGTGGTGTCTGCAGCCTACATGACCACAAATACTACTTGTGCTGAATCAGTGGACAACCCACAGCGAGCGCAGAGTCCGCCGTGATTAACTCGAGCCCACAGCGCAGAGGAAACCTGAAGTGAGGCAGAGCCAGGGTGTGATAGATCGGCTGAATCACCGCCGCGCTGCCTGATTCTTTTCCCCCAATTATAACATTAACTATTGATGCACCGGCAGAGCAGGTCTGCTTCACGCCTCGCCGCCTCCTCCTGCTTCATGGGTGCGGTTCTGACGGAAGATGCAGGAGTCAGTGTGACCCGTCAGTCCGGCTGCACATCGACAGCTGAGTGAAGCTCTTAGCTCGTAGTGAGCCGCTGAATGCTCAGCTGGCCATCACTCAAACCAGAGAAGTCCTCCTGACCTGCAGCTTTTCATTTCTGTGCAACTCTGTCTTATTATCGATCTACAACTAAGGACTGATTATCGGTCAGCTGACTATCGTGTACGATATTTAAGCATTTATCAGATTTTCAATTTCAAAACTGATTTCCGATCAAATGAATAATTGAAGTGATGCAGCCACCTCTCTATTTATAGTCACCGCCGCCCACAGCGCTAGCTCAGTCATACTCTGAGTACATGGATGGATAAATGTGGAAAAGTTGTCTTTAACATGAATAAATAAAGACACTCGTGTTATTTCCAGTGCTGACAGAAAGATCAGATTTTTTAAAAGCAGTTCCACGTGTCGACTTTTGATCTCGTTTACTGCTAATAAACGCTATCAGTGCTGCAACACAAACATGCTGGTTAACCTCTGATAGGAACATCCCTCATCGTGCACAACAAACGCTGCACAAGCTGGGACACACTGCAGATGCAATTTTGCAAAAAAAAAAAAAAGATGCTCAAGTTACACGAGTCCCCAAAAATACGGAAAGTTTTTGCAGGAAATCCAGCGACACAAGATAAAGATGTGCAGTACGATTATGTGTCTTTACATCCAGGAGGACAAAAATCACAGCACATGATTACACATTATCCAAATCCACCACAGAAGCTCCTCAACAAACTTTCATTTCTTGTTGTATCACATCCACATACATTTATCCAGTGATAGCTGCAGCAGAATACGATACAGTGCAGCTACAAGGTTTTCTGAATTAGGTTTGTTCCCACTAACTGCTCTGGAGCGAATGAACCAGTGGCACAGATTCATCAGAGGGTGGCGCTAAAAGCTGCACTATGCATGGCTAAAATAAAAGGAGTAGAAGAAGTCAGGATCAGGGATGAAACAAGGGAAGCTTTGGGTGACTTTTGAAACTGTTTTCAATTTGGAAAGTTGTGGTTTTTCTTTAGTGTCAGCTAATATCCGTCACGTGTCTTGATGTACGAAGACGAAGACAACCGAAGAAACACTGAGTTAGTGAACTGAGCGTTTACTAACTCAAAGAAGGAGTTTCCATCTCCTAGGATGCACTTAAACTCTTGAAAATGTAAAGTTCTGCTGTTTCCATTACCAGCGGCTGATGCAATATTTAAAAAGTGCATAAGTTAGAAGCACAGCACTACTTCTCTCTGCAGCGAGTTCAGATGCAGCACAACCTCCTCTTCATACCTTATGGACGTGTCAGTTAAACACCGGTGGCTTCTTTTTGCTCGTCACTGGATCAGAGGAAGATTTACCCAAAATCCACAACATGTCCCAACTTTATCAACTGATTCTGGAGCTGGTTTGACCCACTGTTTGATTAACTTTAAAAAAAAGCTCGACTCTCACCTTCCTGAGGCCTTTCCTTCATCCTCCTGTCGATGATACTTTGCTGCTCATGCTGGTGCTGAACCGCTGAACACTTCCTTTGCTGCTTTGCATTTTCCAGACCATCATTCAGGCATTCTTGTCGTGATGATACCTCGTTTCTTGGTCATCTGACAAACTGCTCTTTCCACTTTATGCTATAATTATAAATAAACCGCTTTAACTTTTTTTTCTGCTCTGAATTTTTATTTTAAATGTAATACGAGCAGCAGAAGAAAAATCTTGAGTGCAGATTAAAGCTGGCAGCATCACCGCCAGGTGACTAAAACCTGTTAGCTTAGCAACACTACAGCTACAAACAACCCACAATGCAACGCTGTCTCTTAAAGCAACAGGCGGCAACACCTGATCGGACGCTTCAGGTGTGTTTGAGGAGAACATCTGGTGGAATGAAGCCGCGGATGTCTTTGAATGTTAACTTAGACGAGGCAGCTGTCCTAATGAGGCGGTTCTGTTTGGCCCAATATGGAAATAACAGGTAGCTTTGTTAAATATGCAAGAATCATCTGAATCATCTTTGTTTGAAATGCAGCAGACTGAGATGAGAAGTCTGCTGATGCGGTGTGTTTCTGAGGGAAGCAGCATCCGAGGCCTGACAGTCAGCATCTGCAACATCTTTTGTTTTTTTTTGAGCTGGAACAATCCTCACATTGTCAGTTTGCTTCCTATTTGTCTTGCTGGGATGTGATCACTACATTAGTCAGGGAATCTTTTTGGGTTGATTTTCATTCTCTGCTGCCACAACGAGCAGAAATGACGGGTTGCCGAGTGACTTTTTTTATCCCTATTCATCGTTTTTGTCTGTGTTTTTTTGTTCCTGGTGAGCAGAAGAATGGGAGCAGGCAGACATCACACACAGGAAGGAAGGAATCTGCAGCATGGCGGACTGTGCTGACACACACAGAAGCTGGACCGAGCCTGCAGCCTCCACGTTGGCTGAATCACACCTAATGCACATTCACACGTCCTGTACATGGGATGCAGAGAGGAGCAGGACGAGGAGAGAGAGAGAGAGAAGACAGAGAAAGAGGATGGAGGTGGATGGATGGATGGATGGACGGATGGAGGGATGGAGGGAGGGAGAAGGAAATAAATAGGGCAAGAGAGTAGCCATGGAGGGTTGGCGAGGTGAGATGTATGCGGAGGGAAGTGTGAGGCTGAGTGAAGGGAAAGCAGGAGGGAGGAGTGAACACGGTGTACCGCGTGTCTCCTCTCCAGTCATGACTGAGCAGCAGCCTCACCATGACGGAGCTCCCGTTCCCATGACAACCCAGGCTGTCAGATGGAGGGGATGGCAGAGGGAGCGCTGGAGGAGAAGGAGAGGAGGAGGTGGTGGTGGACAGATAGAGAGATTAAAACAAACCAGGACTCTACTCACGGGGCGTTTGCCGTGCCGTTCCTCTGCAAAGGTGTGTCTGACATGGCTGCTCTTTCTCCTCCTGTCCTCCTGGTGTCCTTTTCACAGAGTTGTGTCCTCCTCTTCTTCTTCCTCCTCTCCTCCTCTCCTCCTCCTCCTCCTCCTACCTCCCCGCCTCCTTATCTCCTCCTCCTCCTCCTCCTCCTCCTCCTTCCTCTTCTTCTTGCCTCCTGCCTTTTCTTCGGCGTGCGTTTCGTTACGCCAGGATGTGTCAGAGCAGCTGCTTCTGCCGCTCCTGCATCACCACCTCGCTCTGCTGCTGGCAGGAGGGTGGAAGCATGTCTGTGTGTGGATGTGTGTGAGAGGGAGAGAGGGAGGGAGAGAGAGAGAGAGGGAGAGGGAGAGAGAGAGAGGGGGAGAGAGAGAGAGAGAGAGAGAGGGAGAGGGAGAGAGGGAGAGAGAGAGAGAGAGAGAGGGAGAGAGGACTCTCGTGTATTTTAGTGTATGATGTGCAGGTGAAGCTGTCAGTGAGGACAGACAGCAGCTCTGCAGCACCAATGCCAGTGAGGAGAATGAGAGCGATACAGTAAGTAGGAGGGGAATGATGGAGACAGAAGGAGGGATGGTGATGGTGAGACAGACACGATGAGAGTGCAGGATGGAGCAGAGAGGATGGCAAAGAGGCAGCAGGGAGATGGAGCGCGCCTTCAGGGAGTGATGGATAATGAAGGAGTGGCCAGCCTGCTTCAGTCGGGCTGCTACTGAGAGAACAACCTTTTTCCCTCTTCCAGTGTGAGGCATTTAAAGAGGCAGGTAGGAAACTCAAACCCCCCTCCTCTATTGGTAGAAAGAGCTCCTGGCAGTAGGCTCCAGTGTCCTGCAACTCAAAACAGAGACTGAAAGATGCTGAACAGGATTTGTCGGCTTTAAGAAGGACGACGTATCACAAGTTCTGTTACAATAAATGGAGACTCTAGATTCAGCGTCTTTCACCGTGAAAACACACCACCTTCTACCAGGCTGCAAGTTAAGCTGTCTGTTAAAATGTCTGATTTTTACACTCAATGAACGAAGCCGCTAGCTTGGTGCTCTGTCAGTTCCCTCGTTCTGATCCACATCAAAAGATCCAAAGATCCACTTGGTTAACAAGAAGAACAACAAACAAACCAACAAACAAACAAACAAACAAACAACTGTGTGGCTCTATGCTCAATTTGACAAATATTATAAATGTAACACACAATTAGATTTTTTACATTTTCAATGATCCACATAAATAAACTATTAAATATCACTGTCATAACAACCTGTGTGCACATGAACCAGCACATACTCTATAAACCTACAATATATTATTTTCTATAAATATTATATTAATAATTACATCTTTGTTATTCGACCATTTTTGTTAATTTTTTGCTTCTTATTAGTCAAACATCTTAAATTGATTTTAAGGCTTCCATTAAAAAAATTATAAGTATTATTTAAAACATATAATTATTCCACATTTACTGACGACACCTGACAGACTGCGGTTGTGTCCTTTCAGATTTAAGTTTAAACTCCAGTAAGAAGAGAAAATGTGATCCACTGAGAGTCTTGACAGATAATATGAGCTAAATGTCTCGTATTTATCACTGATCGGTGTCATTTCTCTACAAGCTTAAAGAAACCTGATCAGAACTAAACCTTCATACATTCTCTGATCTGTCAAACCTTCCTGGCAGCAGTTTGACACAAATATGAATGATGAAGGATTTACACAGACTGTTTGTCAGTCAGTCACCAGTCAAACTGCAAAGTCCAGTAAATGTTTAAGTCAAACACAAACAAAGAGGATCGCAGCATTACAGACATCTGCAGCGTAAACCTGTCTGATGTCGTCTAATGTCTTTAAACACAACCTTGTCTCTTCTAACAGGACTCCAGTAGCTACTGTAAGGGCGGTCCAGTGGCTGCTGTTTGGTCTGTGGGGACTCAGATATTTAGCAAAACAAGAAGCTCAGCAGTCTTTTTATTGGGTCTATAAGCTGCAGGCTGAGTGTTTAGCAGCAGCGACTGCAGGGCTGGAAGAGAAACGTGATCTCTTCTTCTGTCTTCCTACTTTCTCCTGTTCAAGAGCTCCTCTGGTGAACATTTTTTATCCTTGTTAAAATGCTCATATGGTGTTTTTTTTATATGCTAGAAGGTAAATGAATGAAAAAGGGTCATGGCTGAGAAGTGGACTAATGACAAAAACATGGATTAGTGCTTCTGGGGTTTCATACGTAGGAACCAACGACTTGCAGGACGGGGGTTTATGTATCGTTACTCTGAGTCAAACATACAGTAAAATCACTTTTAACAGTGTTTGAGCAGAGCTGGAGGTGAGCTGGTGTGCTCGAGCTGCAGTGAGAATGGAGGGGTGGATGGAAAGAGAGGCAGGGACTGCATAGATCTGCACATTCTAGAAGAAACAATGGTGCAGCGTTAGACGTAAGCTGCTTTCAGGCAGGAAGGGATGACGTTTATGGAAAAAAAATCTTAAATATGTAACTCTGACTTTAATCAATGACCAGAGATGGACTTTAACATTATGAATTCCTTCTGAGCGTTCTTGTGTTTGCGCTATGCCCCTCATCTGGCCTTATTCTCTTCATTCCTGCTCTCTTCAGCTAATATTTCATTCCCTCCAATCATCTGACTTTTTTTTTTTTCTGTAGAGG
This sequence comes from Stegastes partitus, assembly GCF_000690725.1. Lineage (NCBI taxonomy): Eukaryota > Metazoa > Chordata > Actinopteri > Pomacentridae > Stegastes > Stegastes partitus. The sequence goes on along the minus strand of NW_007577845.1, from coordinate 606,167 downwards.
ATTTATGCACTTGAGCATGTTTCTGTTTCCAGACTATAACAGAAGAACCCTGATGCAGCTTCCCATCCGTTCGTCTTACTTTCAGGGAACAATTCAAACTCTTTCAATTGAAAATGTGCAAAATAAAAGCAGGATAGAAGGTCAAGCTGCTGAATGAGTTGAACAGAAAGAGCAGAACTACGATGGCTCAGTGTTCCCAGAAAGCCTCCGTGACCTTGTGACTGTTTGTTTTCTACCAGCAGCAGAGTCGACACCACGCCGTCCTCTCCCTCCTGTTGAACAGACACCTCTTAAGGACGCTTCACATTCCTGGCTGTCACAGATTTAGATGTTTACACTTGTGGGGCTTCTTCTGGACTTATCTGGTTCCCCTCCCGGCGCTCCGTGTGGTTATCGTGTTGCTTGGTATGCCAGTTATTCACAGGCTGCTCGTCAGGTTTAGGTAGTGACCTTCTATGGGCATCGTGAACGCACCCTCTACCCCTTCGCACGCTCTCACGCTCATCAACACTCACTCGGTTCTGTGTTCTGAGTGAGGCCAGCCGGCAGCACAATGTGGGTAAAGGACAGAGTCTAGTTCACCGTCGTCCCGGATGAGTGGATCAGAATGGATTCCTATGAAGAGTCGTCCTCATAACTCACTGACATAATCATAATAAACTTATTTATATAGCATCTTTCAAAATAAAAGTTATAAACGATCAAATAAATTGCAATAAATACACATATTAAAAGTAATAAAAACTGAATTTAAGATATAAAGAAGATAAAATAATTATTATAAATAAAAAAAATTGCTGCTGTAATGTGTGAATGTCCCCAGAGACGAATCAATAAAGTTTATTTTATTTTTTCTTAATTACAATCCATAAAGGCAAAAGTCTAACAATAAAAGTACGTTTTCGGTAGAGATTTTAAATGATCTGTGTAATATAAATATATCGTACAACCCTGTGCAGTATTGTCATTTTCCACATTCAGATGAGTATCCAGATGTTCTACATGTCAAATAATCGGTACAATATAAACAGGACTTGTGTATTTTTGTCTTTTATTTATTCCTTTTTACTGGCGTCCTTTATGTTTTTGCACCGTCCCCTTTAGTTGCTGTAACCAAGCCCCCCCTGTGGGATCAGTATCTTATTTAAAACATGATAGTTGAGGGGAACACACAGCAAAGTCCAGGTCACCTGAAGTGACAAATCAATAACTAGGAATCCTGGATAAAGTCATCAGAGGGTCTCAAGCGACTGTCAGGCTCACAGGGATCAGACTGCAGACGTAAGGAGGAGCTACACCGTTCAAGGCTTTAAAATCAGCCAATAAGATCTTATAATTAATTCTATAACTCACCTGTGAGGGGCAGCGAGGACCAGTGTCACCTGGATGCTTCTCTTTGCATGTTTAAAGTGTTCAGGATCAGCTGTAGTCTGTGGATGTTGGCCTGCTGATATCAGGGTGAGTGCATCACAATGGTCGAGTCTGGAGGAGATAAAAGCGTGGATGACCTTTTCTAAGTCAGCAGAGGAAAAGAACCACCTGATCTTTGTTGGCCGTCTCAGTTGGGCAAAGCAGGACCGCACTGGTTCTGTCGCCTGAGCATTAAAAGACAAATCAGAGTTAGAAACAACTCCTGGCTTCTGGGCCTCGTTATGGACATTATTAGATAAGGAACCCAGATAAATGATTACAGACAGAGTAACTTAAAAAACAAAGAATACATTCGATATAGATGCAACAGCACTGCACATAAATAAAGAAAAACCAAAGACCGCCATGCCTTCATGCTTTTAAACATATCAGTGGAGTGGATTAGAATCTCAGTTCCATTCTGCCTCTGTTTGATTTTGTTTTGCCATTCAGGATTGTGGTTCTGCAACGCAGTTCAGCAGGGAGTTAAAACTGCTTGGTTCACCAGACTGCAGCAGCACGCACTGCAAGGTCTGCATAACAATGGCACGAGATGCTATACTTTCTAAAAATAGGCCCTGAAGGAATCTATAAGGAAAATAAAAGAGGGCCTAATACGGAGCCTTGTGGTACCCCAGGGGAACCGGGTGCAGAAGAAGAGCCGGATTATTAATTGTAGAAGCTGATCTGTCTTTTCAGGTAGAAAGCGAATCGCTGAGGGGCCTGTCTATGAATCCCAGCAGCATGGTTCAGGTGATCTAAGAGGATAGAGCGACTGTGTGTCAGAGGCAGAGAGATCAAAAGGAATTTAAAGTCCAAAGACAAGAACAATGGACTGTCACTCTCATGAGATCAGGCTCTGTGCTGTGCTGCATCCTAAAACTTGACCCACAGAGGAGATGAGCTGACAGAGAAACACTTTTTATTCTCCTAGAATGTTGGACAAAGATGAACAATTCAAGTTGGTCTCTACCTCAGTTAGATTGTTTTTGTTAGAGCATGAAGGGAGAGACAATGCCATTGACCAATGAGCAGCAGATCAACTACAACATCCTGAATTCAACAGTAGTCGACATTTCCATAAGTAAAAGTAAAAGTGTCAAAGGGAAGTGCACTAGGGTTCCTATATGAAGAAATATGTGTCAGAAAAGGCAGAAGTCACAGGTTTAGCGATGGCTGAGTTTAATTCTGATGGATTATAGGAGGGAAGTGAGAAATGGGATCAGATTTGTCAACTTTTCTTACAGAAGAATTCTAGAAAATTTGTGCAAGTATCAGATGTTGCTTCAGGATAGTTTAAGACCGGTTTAATACTGTATTTGTTGTATTAAATAAAACTTTGCATCAGTGGATGTTTGAAGATGATATTTTGCGCTCTTTGCTTTGACGCAGTATTATTATTTAAACAGTATCTGAGCTGCTGGTCGTCACTTGTCTGATTGGTCACTCACACTTTACTCCTGTCCTACCTGAGAACATTCATTGTGATGTTAATCCAGGGTTGAGGGGATTTTTCTAACCTTGTAGTTGAGAATATTGGTCCGAGTGCCACTGACTACCGTGACCAGCTCGTCTGTGACCAGACCACCAGGGGGCGCTTTACTGAGTGTGGAGGTAAAGGAGGAAGTGTGGCCCTGGCACAGTGTCCTGGCAAACAGAGCTAATGAGAGGTGGTAATGGGCTGATGATCAAATAAACTGTTGATAATTGGAAGATGGACACAGAAAAGCCAAAAGATTAAACAATTAGAACCATACAGAACCATTAAATCCTGTTTGGGTTTAGCAGGTTCCGAGTCAGTACGTTATGTGATGCACAGCATGTCACGTCTTAGAAAATGTCCTGCACGTGTAACCCAGTAGGTCTGATGGTGGTTGTGTTTTGGGTTCTACTGCCATCTGGTGGGTTAATAAAGTAATTAGAACATTTCTGACAGAGGATTCCTGGCGGCTGTACCAAAACAGACAGAGGGGTGCAAACACCAACAGCTTTATGTCTGTGTTTTTGTTAATCAAGAATATAATGTGTGAGTCTTAAAGAATGACACCCCATTAATATTTTATATATGATATGGACTATACGAATCCGGTCTTATTCTGTTCTTTACATTTTATTGGTCACATGCAAAAGAAAGCAAATTACAGTCATAAATGGTCAATATATAATGAATGAATGTTGTATTCTGAAGATGCAGGCCATGAGAAAGGAATGGTTTGCTCTGCCTTTGCATTGGTAACAGCAGTGACTGTCAGTGGAGTTGTATTGTGAGAAGACATCCAGCAGAGGGCGCTGTTAGTCAGAATTTAAAGTGAAGGCATGTTAATGATACCGTACAACTGCTAGAGGCTGTCAGATGATCATTGTGTCTTGTGCCTATGATCTCTTTAAGATTTTCTTCTTATCACTCCTGTTATTTTTCATGTATACCCTGTCTGATGTAACAACTCCATGTATGTGCAGCCTGCAGTAGAAGAAATGGGATGCTGAAGGAGGATACACAGGGCTGTCAGTGGAGAGACTAACACAGATATGATCCAGTTTATTTTCAGTTTTTCACCAGCTAATGTAATATTAATCTGAAAAGAAGTCATAAATTATAGAATATTTAACTTAGTTGACAGAAAAATAAAACACGTCTATGAAAAATACATAAAAATCTCTCACAAAGAGACTCACAACTCAATATGATGTGAGAGTTTGTGTTGTGCTGTTACCTTTTACTACCTATAAGTCCTACGTGGTACATGAGGTCCTGTTTCTCCTGTTTCATGTCGTGTCAGACGCTGTTTTGTCTTCACAGCACCGCTGCCGGGTCGGATCCTTGTACATCCAGACAGATCTGTAGACAGACAGGCAGACACACTTAGAAAAATTGACAGAGACGAGTGGTTTCTGCTTTCTGCTCCAGCGGGTTTTGGTTGTTGAGGAAAGTCTTTTAGCTTAGATAAGCCAACTATGCCACAGGAGCCACAGCTGGGATTTACTCTGACCCACTTCAGCGCCCAGAACCGTTTTCACTACAGCACGTATCTGACATCTCCTTTATGTGGCGGACAAAAAGGGCTTTAAATAAATCAAAAAGTTTCGATAGGCTTTAACCGAGCTGCGACCTGCAAGGCTGGAAAAGAGGAAGACAAATGCAACAGTTCCTGGAACGGCCACTGGAGGCAGGCTCCGACGGGAATCAGTCCTCATAGACCACCATGTTAAAACATCCAACTCCACAGCAGAAATAAACATGTTTACAGCCGGCTATGAGGAATGGTTCTGGTCTCTACAGCTAATTTCTCCATTCATGATCCCTGCACGAGGGCAATGTGTTTACAGAGCTTAAACTGCACAAGGCTCAGAGTTGCATCATTAAAGGCATGGCTGCTTTGACTGGCAGCTGTTTGCCGTCACATGACAGTCCGCCTCAGCTCCACTCACACTCCACCGATCTGCTGATTTCTGGTTTCATCGGGACTCCGGTGAGTCAGGCGCTGCCAAGAAGGCGATGGCTGGAGCCGCCTGAGCTTCAGCGCTGCCCGTCAGGAGCCCCGTTGTTCTGTCCATCTTTATGTTAGTCGATGGCTTTAACTTTTAACACAAAAGGAACATTTTCTGAACTTTATGCAGCTTTGTTTGACACCACGTATTCTTGCCATTCATTTAAAATAGTCAAACTTTTCCTTCTTCTTCCTCTTCCCTGATACGCTGTAATGAACAGGATAATATATTCCTTAAACAAAGCACCATATGGTTAAAATCAACAACTCAGGTGCAGCTTCATTCCTCAAAAAGATTTCAAATAAACACAAATGTTCTTTAACTGTTGAGGAAGAAAAGTACAAGAGACAATCCAGCGCCTGATCTCCCTCCTGAGAAGCAAAACGTTTTGCTTTTTACCTGCAGCTTTGCATTCATGAATATGGAATTCCACCAGATTAACAGATTAGCAACAGACAGCTAAAAGTTCAGAGTGATTCGAAATGATTCTAGAAAGTTCTTGCAGATGGAAAGCAGCCAAATAAAAGAGTCTGAGGGGCGACAGTCAGAAACATCAGGATGTAGCCCACAAGTAATACTGATCAGCAGTTCTATTCGACAGCAGTCAGATATTATGCAACACATGTTTGCTAACCCAGTTTAAAGTCTACGTTAAAAAAAATATCAAAAGAAACCAGGGCTAAATGTAAAACATGTATTTTTAATATACAGCAGATTAATAAAGTTTTAAATTTGGGCGTACATGTGTGTTAACATGCATTGAATTTCACCTGTAAAGGAAACTATAGTAGATGTATTTTATGATTTTAAGTTAATGTACAGGTTTAAGAAGAGCACGTAGCTTCACTACAAAGGTTAAAATCATTATTGTGTCCTCTGTGAATGCAGATACAAATAAATGAAGCCGCGTAAAAAAACTACAGCGTTGGATTTTGACCTGAACAAAGCCGCATGCAGATGCTAAAGTTTGACAACAAAGAGTTCGACTGCATGACCCACTTCGGCTGTGCCAATACGTGTGTTTGCCACGGCGGTCATAAACAATTCATAAACATCCTGGGCAGGATTTGGGGGGAAGATGAAGGATGCCGACATCCTCCTTGTCAGGAAAAAAGTTATTAGAAGAAATTAAATATTGAACAAAAGCGCTGCCTCCTCTCATCCGCAGTGCAGCTACAGGTACAGAGCAGGTAAACCGTGCTGCCACGCTTTTAATCTGACATTCAAACATGAAACAACAAACAGGAAATAAGGATGTTTTTATGGCTTTAACTTCTTTTGTATTTGATGTTTTAAACCGGATTGAGTCCAACAATATTAATATAAACACGAATGACTCAAGACTTTTTCCAACACAGAGCTTTTCAGAATATTTCTTCCTTAAACAAAAGTGGTAATATCTGAATTATCTCCTCCAACACCTTTATTAATTTATTGTGATCATTTAAATGACATTGTCCTGGGCTGCAGCTTTAAAACTGAGTAAAAATGTTCATGTGAAAATTAAAATCCTGGCACCTCCAGACAAAACAAGACTCGTATTTGGGTCCAAAAATATAGAATATTAGGAGAAATGTAGTCAGTTACATCCTCCAACACTGTGCGACTATTGTAAGCAGCTGAAATCCACATTACCAGTTTGTTTTCTGCAGCACCACGCAAAGTCATGCTTGCGCTGCCCACACAGCGCCCATCATTGGCAGGATTTCCATATTTGTCGTCCAAACGCTGGCTGCAGAAGTCACAATTTTCACCTTGACGCCGGATGATTGACAAGAGAGATACGAACACCAGGCTGCCTGGGTGAGCTGTCAGCGTTTCCTGCTTCCAGTTTTTCACACTGTAAACTCGCAACTGCCATTTATAGGAAACAAAAACAGAAAAACAGAAATGTAGTTTCTGAATAGAGTCAATTTTGGGCTGAAAATAGGCCACAAATCTACAGGTATGGTTTTCCTTCTATGTCTAGAATGTGGGGTTTGAATATTTATTGATAGCTTGAAGAAACAGTGACATAAATAATGATTTAAACCGCCTTTCTGTGGCTTAGATTCCAGCAGCTGGACTCCTGCTGAAGCTTCCCAGACTGAGGCAGCATTAATGAAGCCCATGAGCTCTGACCTTTCTACATTAGGGCGATTTAAGGCAATCTACCATCAACATCTTTCCCTCTGAACGCCGTGTGAATAAAACATCAGAGAGGAGAGGGTTAATCTTTCATTTCTGCCCACTGACTCGCCAGCCGGCTCCACAAAGCCCGTGTTAACAGCTCGCTTTAGACTGCCGGGGCGGTGCTTTATGTATATGTGTGGGAGACAGAAATGTTATACAGCTTTCTGTAAGGGGAGGAACAGTTGGGAAAGCCCTTTCAGCAGCTAACTGGGAAATCCCAAGCACTGGTTTGGAGGAGGAGGAGGAGGGCGGCGGGGGGGAGGCTTGTGGGAATAATTGTGAGGAGGACCATGTGCGCTCGTAAGGTTGGAGGGGTGATACCGAGAGTGCACACACTGCTGTGGCAACGTGTTGGAGTGTGCACCGAGGAGCAAATGTTTGTTTTGTGGGTTTAATGTACTTATAATTGCGATTTCTGCAGGTCTGTTTGGCCATATGTGTGTGTGTGTGTAGGATCTTGTGTACGTGCATGTGTGTGTGTGTGTGTGTGTGTGTGCGCAGCTGTGGCACGCAAAAGAAGGCCAGGGCCCCCGAGACAAACGTGGCCGCTTACCCGCTTGGTTGCCATGGCGACTGGGAGATGGGAAAGGCTCTGTCGGAATTGCCATTAAAATGGAGAGCAGCGCACCACTGCATGCCTGCGCGCACACACACACACACACACACACACACACACACACACAATGCATTCACATGAAGACAAAGCAGGCATAAAATCTCACGCACACACCAACGTGAACACACGGTCGGCTTCCTCGGCGCTGTCTTGGCTTGTTTTTTGTTTTTTTGTCAAATAGGAGATCGTGATGGTTGAAACGTGCGACCCAGCCCACAACTACAGCATCAATACTACAATTAATGGCTCGTAGCTCCCCAGGGCGTGTGCACAGTGTGTGTGTGTGTGTGTGTGTGATAACGGGACGATATTAAAATAGTGCTATTGAGGAGGAAAAATAGCTGGACCCGGCAGGATCCTTACAGACGGAGGGAGCTCGTGAAGGCTTTTGCAGCGGCAGCCTTTCGTGTGTGTTCTATTTTAATTACATCCTCGTAAGGTCCGAGAGGTTGAGCACATTTTGGGGAAGTGATAATATTATACCGTCCTCACTTCAAGCAGCCGTTTGAGGTTAAGACTTGGTTGTAAGCGGTGAGGAAAATATGTCTGGGCTAAGGTTGGAATTAGGAAATTGATGATGTTAATATCCTGGAGGAGGTGCAAATGTGTGCCTGGAAGGGCAAACTGATACCATTCTTTGGCTTTGCCTCACCTGCTGGACCCATAAAACTCTCCCTATACGCGCTGAATGTTTGCTACTATAGATGTCTATACCGGCTGTATAACCCCTGACATTCTCTACCTGCTCTGAAAGTACAACAAACTGACAGACTCTGTGGGCCAGCGGTGAAGCTCAGACCTCTGTGAAGCTCTGAGTCCAGCGGTGAAGGCCTACTGGCAGGTCTTTACAGCCGCAAGATGTATAATGGCTCGTGGCAGCGAGGACAGAGCTGAGGGCAGCTGGAAATTTAATGGTCAGGCTTCGCTTTGCCCCTCACCTATTGTGACAGAAAGAATGAAATCGCAGGTGGAGGAGAGCAACATGACAGCTGTCCCGAGGGTGGCTGGCCGGAGGGTTGCTGTGCTCAGTTAGAGGGCCTCCCAACATGTCAGGTCTCCCGTTCTCTACGTATGAAGTTTACAATAACAATAATTTACCGCTTAGAGCTTTGAGTAATTTTTGGATTAAAATGCAGCATCTAATTTCTCATTACTAGCCAGTGACTGTACATTTTGTCTGCTGAACAGACACCTGTTGCTGGTGGATTTTAGCAGCTAAGGGTGTAGGTAATGTTAGCCAGCTGAGTTTGTAGAAACCTTGTCTCAGGTGGATCTCATTGACATCAATATTTGTGTAGATTCTCAGTCACCTACATCATTATCATTCTAAGAACTTCAGTAGAAAGCAACAAGACTTCTCTCATCCATGGAGATACCTCAGGTCTGACTGATATACAACCCCATAGATGCACAACCATGAAACTGTTAGGTTAGGAGTACCTCAAC